>NW_027458020.1:410000-439695 GCF_050624435.1 Tenrec ecaudatus | reverse complement strand
GTCCGACATCTACCGTCACCCACTTTTTTGTTGTCCCTCCCTCATGGAGGAGGTTATATGTAGATCCTTGTAATCAGATCCCTCTTTCTACCCCACCTTTCCTCCACCCTCCTGTTATTGCTACTCTCAGCACCAGTCCTGAAGGGGTCATCTGTCCTGGTTTCCCTGTGTTTCCAGTTCCTATATGGACCAGTGTATATTCTCTGGTCTAGCCAGGTTTGTAAGGTAGAATTGGGATCATGATAGTGGGCGGGGTAGCATTTAGGAACGAGAGGAAAGATATATGTTTCATCGTTGCTACACTGCATCCTGACTGGCTCATCTCCTCCCAGCGACCCTTCTGTAAGGGGTTGTCCAGTTGTCTACAGATAGATCTTGGATCCCCGAACTGTAACCCCCCTCATTCACAATGATATGATTCTTTTTGTTCTTTATGCCTGATACCTGATCCCTTCTACATCTTGTGATCACACAGGCTGGTGTGCTTCTTTCATGTGCGCTTTATTGCTTCTGAGTTAGATGGCCACTTGTGAACCTTCTAGTCTTTAAAACCCTAGACTATCTTTTGATAGATAGGCTCCATAAGCTTTCTTCACCTCATTTGTTTATACATCCACTTTTTGTCTTGAGTGATTGTGTCGGGAAGGTGACCATCATGGAATACCAGTTCCTTAAATTCCATATCTATAGGCTTAAGTCTTACCCACAGGAAGCCTATTTTTATTTTATCCCTGGAACAAAATCTTGCAATAATTTTCTCTTTTTGGGTAAGTCCATCCTGAATCACTTATCCTTTAACATTTACAAGAATTTATCTGTAACCAACCCCATTTACATAGTCTCATTCATGCTATTTCCACAATAATTGCTAATAACCCTATTTTTTAGAATCGGAAGAAAGCATCAGCATCAATATCCCATTGCCACTGAGTTGATTTCAACTCATGGGTACCCTATAGGACAGAATAGTATTGCCTCATAGGTTTCCAAGGCTGGAAAAAAATCTCTTTATTGTGAGATGGGTGAAGGTTTACAGAATACATCCGTTTTCCATGTGACAGTTCACACATATTTTGCTTCATGATATTGACTGCAGTCTGCTCAACGTAATATCACTTATTGCACTTCCTCCTTGTATTTCCTGTTTCCATTCCCCCTTCTTTCCTGACCCTTCTGAACTTTATCTTTGAATAAATTATATCCTTTTGATTCAAATAGTTGATTAGTGTTACTTTTTACCTTATAGATCTACCTATTGTTTGGCTGAAGATTGAGCCAAGGGAGTGAGTTCAGTTCCAGATCTGAAGGTGCCTAAGGACAACAGTCTTGTGGGTTCCAAGAATCTCTCTCTGAGCAATACCCCTGAACTTTTAAAATAAGTTTAAACTTTGTTGCACATATTTCTCCTTTCTATCCCAAAATTCCAAAGCAAACTCATTATCATTGTGTTGAAGCTGACTCATAGAGACCCTACAAGATAGAATAGAACTTCACCCTTTCATTTTCCAAGGCTTAAATCTTTACCAGAGCAGACAAACTCATATATCTCACATGGACCAACTGATAGGTTAGAACCACTTACTTTGTGGTTAGGAGCTCAATGAGGAGTCCACTCTGCCATTAGAGCTCGTTAAGAATGCTATCCAGGATTCCCTAATGCTATCCCTCTCAGATCAGTTGGTAGTGGTAATAAATGTAAATCTTAAGGGGGTCAGACTGCCACATCGTAACTCTTCCTTGGGGAAGATGGGGGTTTTGAACTGCTGATTGATTAGCCCTTAAGTGCTTAATTACTGCCTCACCAGGGTTCTCCTTAACATCAGAACAGTGGACACTTATTGGTTTATCTTGCTGGTCTCTGTTCCCTAAAAATTGCACTTCATCCACAGGGTTTTCTTCCACAACACACAGCTGCTAGTGTTTTTGGTTTTTTTCTCCACATGACTTCACCTTCCTGGTCAAAGCTGATTTGTCCAGTGCTAAACACACAATGAAAACATAGCCATATTTGCACACTACACAATTTGAAGTGAGACAGCAAGCTATTTGTTGAGTTTTTTGAATGACAGAAGTCTAAAAGGAAGTGTTATGATACAGGAAACAGTGAGTTTTGATGTCCAGGATCTATGCTGGGGACCCAGTTGGCACTCCGAATGACTATTCAAAGTGATGGTATGAATTCTCCTCTTCCATGACCTACACATATAATAGATATAACCACTAAGTCCATGATTTGACAAATGTCTTGTGTGATTGAGTTTTGGTTCCCCATAGGATTAGATCCTGAGACAAAGGTTTTAATTAAGCCATTTTCTGGGGAGATATCAATAAGGAAATGGGAAACAGAAAAGGGAAAGAAGGCAGCCAATGAAAAGTACATTATCAAACAATTTAAAATTGTGAGCAACTGGAGGTTAATCTTACTGGAGACACTCTAGAAAATCCACTAGTTATTCTGCCCAGAATGTGAGGGAGTGTGGCTATTTGTCCAACAACTCCTATGGGTCATTGGTTAAGGGTTACTCCAGGAAGCAAGAATTAACTCCACAACCTCCTAAGCCATGCATGCTCAGGTACAGTGGTCTACAGAAACTAGAGAAAGCAGGAAGAGAGATATGCTGGCCATTCGGAATTAGGCTAGCATGCCAAGTTGTCAGACATGTCAGGTTCTTGCACTATCATAACTTGTGAGATATACCACTGGTATTTCAAACACAAGCATAGTTACCCGTGGTGGAAAATTTTCAGAAAAGCTTACAAGCTAAATAGACTAGAAAGAATAACCTGCCAATCTACATCTGAAAAAAATAGTGGTGTTTGTGGAGCACATTGGTAGCAGTGGAATATTTTTTCATATAGTGCAGGATGATGAACCCCTCAAGTTGGAAGACACTTAAAATATAATTGAGGAAGAGCTGTCTCCTCAAAGTAGAGTTGACCTTAGTGATATAAAGTTTTCAGGACCTATATTTGTTGATGTGGCAATGACTCAAAATGAGAAGAAACAGCAGTACTGCAATAACCACTAACAAGAAGATGGGATGCATGAAATATGGATCTAGAAAAATTGGAAACCATGACAAAATGGAACACATAAAGATCAAACACTCTAGGTGTTATTGAACTGAAATAGACTGGTATTGGCCATTTTGAATGTCATAATAATATGGTTTACATACCAGAGTAACAAATTTGAAAGGAATGGATGACTTTCATGTTAAAAAAGAGAATGTTTCAACATCGATTCCAATGTTCACCATTGTTAGGTGTAGGATATATTACACCTACAAGGATGAATAATTAATAAAGTTATTATTCAAATTGACACACCAACCACTAATGCTAACAATAAAGCCATTGAGGATTTTTACCAACCTTTTCAGTCTGAAATTGATGAAACATGCAATCAAGATTACTGATGACTTGAATGCAAAAATTGGAAACTAAGGAGGAGGATCACTAGTTAGAAAATATGGCCATGGGGATGGAAGCCACATGGGAGATCTCATGACAGAATATTCCAATAAGGATGGCTTATTGATTGAACATTTATTTTTCAGTGATGTAAACAGTAACCATAGACATGGATCATGTATATTGGATAGAAATACACAGGAATTAAATCAACTACATCTGTTGAAATAAACTACTATATATACTCGAGTATAACCCAAGGCAACTAATTTTACCCCCCAAAGCTGGGGTGCTTTTTCAGCATAAAAAATGTGCAGAAAAAACCTCGGCTTATACTCAAGTATTTACGGTATAAAGAAGTTCAATATCATCAGTCACGAGACTGGAGACCAACTGTGGAACAAACCATCAATGGCAAATTCAACTCGAATTCCAACAATATTAAAACAAGTCCCCAAGAGTCAACGTATGAATTTGAGTATATCTCATCTAAATTAGAGGATACTTCAAGGAGAAAGTTGACACATTGAACACAAATCACCTGAGATGATACGAGTTCTGCAATAATATCAAGAACATCATAAATAAAGAAATTCAAAGATAATTAAAAAGATAGAAACTAAAGAAAAGACAAAATGGATGTCACGTTGAATGTGGAGTAGCTGAAGCCAATGAAAGAAATGATGAAGTACGAAAAAGAGAGAGAGAGAAATATAGAAATAATTGATGAAGTAAAGACGCTGAATAAAGAAGCTGAACACAAAATTTCAAAGGGGAATTAAAAAAGATGGAATAAAGAATTATATGAAAAGGTGCAAAGACCTGGAATTAGGACAGCAAAAATGAAAAGCATGTGCATTTCACTAGCTGAAAAAATGGAAGAGAAATTCAAAATACAGAATTACACAGATAGCATCAAAAGAAGGTGAAAGGGATTCACTGACCACATGAAGCCCAGGCTCCACAGGGCTGAGTCCAGAAGACCAAGATAGCATAGGGTTCTCACTGCAGATTGCTCTGAGGGTACTCACAGTAGTAGGCCCTGGATCAACTTGGGAAAATGTAGAACTCAAAATAAGAAGACTAACCTTAGGATATGATAGGCACTAGTGGAATTCCCATTTGACACCTGACCTCACCTCCATGGCTCAACTTTCAGCCCCCAAATAGGAGACCTATACTGTCAACGATGTACAATTCAGAGCCCAGCATTTGTCAGGGAGTTACTCAGAAGGCAGGAAGGAATGGGAACGAAAGACCAATGGAAACGGCAAACAAAGGGAGGGAATAGGAAAAGTAGTATTGCATTGTAGGTATTGCAATCAATATCATAAAACATTGCATGAATTGTAAGGAAAATCAATTTACTCTGTAGATTTTCCCTCACATCACAATCAAAACAGTGTAAAAAGAAAATAAGTCATATGACCGAGTACACTGGTAGATCTTGCTGAAGACCAATTTCCAGTGTTAAAAGATGTCACTTTGAAGAATAAGGCACAGCTGAGCCCTAGTGGTATAGTGGTTACAAATATAATGCGTCAGAACCAACCCAGTTGGGTTGCTCAACACAAGATCAACAGTTCAGCTCCCATACAAAGTTCCAGTATTGGAAACCCACAGGGATATCTCTCCCCTGTCCTATAGAGTTGCTAAGGGTTGGAATCAACTTGATGGCAGTGAACTGGATGTAAGCCAGGCTGACTAGAGACACAAATCAAGTGCCACTCATATATGTGCAATAAATAGTTTTCTATCAAGAAGTCATTATAGTATTTCTATTTCAAGGAAATATCCCAGGCCAGTCCAACTCAAGTCCATAAGTCCAACACTAGCCCATAAGTTCCTTTCCAACTTACGCAGTTACATGCAATGATGCAGAATGCAGGGATGTCAAAGGCCAGTGATTGCAATGTCTTGTGGACCCAAGGTCGATGGAAGCATGGCAAGACTCTGGCAGCTCTCAACGTGGGCAGGGAGCAGTCAGGTGAATGCAAAAAGAAGGGGAGGTTCCCAGGGCCCTCCTTATGAGAAGGCCATGGCCACAAAGAGGCACCATCAGGCTATGGTGTGATTGACAGATTGGATACCAACCTTACACTTTTACATATCTTCAAACTGACATAAAATTATATAACTATCATACTATGGCATTTTCAATCACCTCATATGTACTTGAAAATGGACAATAATTATGAAAGGTAGAATAAAAGTTGATGTCTTTGAATTATGATGCTGGTGAAGAATATTGAATATTCCATGGACTTTCAGAAGAAGGAACAAATCTTTCTTGGCGGAAGTAGAGCCAGAATGCTTCCTAGACGTGAGAATGGCAAGACTTCATATCACATACTTTGGACATGTTAACAGCTGAGCATAGTCCCTAGAGAAGGATATCATACTTGATAAACTGGAGTGGTGAAAAAAAGAAGAAGGTCCTCAATGGGATGAATTGGCATACTGGCTGCAAAAACGGTCTCCAACATTCACTGTGAGGAAACAGGATGTGGGTGCTATGAGTTAGAGCCAAATTAACAGTGTCTAACAATGACAACTCCCCTCCCGTGCCCCATCTGTCAATTTGCTGCACTGTGGTAGCTTGTGCTTTGCTGTAATGCTGGGAGTTAGTCCACTAGTACTTCAAATACCAGGCAGGATCACCCACGGTGAACAGATTTCAACACAGCTTCCAGTCTAAGAACTGACAGGACGACAAAACAATCAGTCCACTTCTGAGGGATTCACCATTGAAAACTTTCTGCATAGCAGTAAAATATTGTCTGATATAATGCCAGAAAATGAGCCCCTCAGATTGCAAGACAATCAAAATATCACCGAGAAAGAGAGCTTCCTCAAAGTAGAGTCCACCTTAATGATAACTCAAAACCTCACAACAGGAGCTGTAGATAACATCATAATAAATGGAGAAAATATTGAAGTTATCAAGGATTTCGTGTTGCTTAGATTCACAACTAATGCTCATGGAAACAACAATCAAGAAAACCAAATAACATATTGCATTAGGCAAATCTACTGCACATAACCACTTTAAAGTACGGAAGATCAAGAATTTCACTTAGGATTAAGTTGCGCCTGGCCCAAGGCATGGTATTTTCCGCCACATCTTATGCATGTGAAATTTGAACATTGAATGAGAACGACTGAAGGAGAACTGGTGCATTTGAATTAAGGTACTGACAAAAAAATACTGAAAGTACCATGGGTGGAGAGAAGAACAAACAAATCTGTCTGAGAAGAAGTGCAGCTAAAAGTTCCTTGGCAGATAGGATGGCGAGACTTCATCTCCTGTACTTTGCAGATGTTATCAGGACAGACCAGTCCCTGGAGGACATCATACACATTACAGTAGAGGGGTTGCAAAAAGAGGAAGACACCCGATCAAATGGATCGAGACAATTCCTACAACAATGGGCTCAAACATAACAAAATTTTTGAGTATGGAGCAGGACCAGGCAATGTTTCATTCTGTTGTGTAGGCATTATTATGAGACAGAACTGACTTGAAGGCATCTAGCAACAAAGTGTACTAAAGCTTTCTGGCACCTTCATTTGCTGATGGATTATAATTCAAAATGAGAAAAATCATTGCAACCATTCATTAATAATCAGAACATGGAACGTGAAAAATAAGAATCTAGGAAAATTGGAAATCATAAAAAACGGAATCTGACCTATAAAGATCAGTATCCTAGGCATTGGTGAGTTGAAATAGTCCCTTTGAATCTTAAAATGATAAGAATGACTACGCTGACAATGACAAATTCAAAAGAATGTCTCTTTCATCCTCAAAAAGAACATTTCTAGATCTATCTTGAAATGCAATGCTGCCTGTGACAGAATAATATCTATCTTCACACACAAGGAAGGCCGGTTAATAGAACCATTATTCAAATTTTCTCACAAACCACTAAAGCCAATGAAGAATTGTACCAACTTCTTTAGTCTGAAATTGATCACACATGTACTGAAAATGCATTAATAATTGCTGACAATTGGAATGCACACATGGAAACAAAAAGGAAGGAAGGGTAATTAGAAACTATGGCTTTGGGGATCGAAAAGAAGCTGAAGAATGCATGAAAGAATTCTGCAAGAGCAATAACTGCCTCATTGCAAACATCTTTATTCAACAACAGGAGCGGCATATATACATGTGGAATACACAGGAATGGAACTGATTAAATCTGTGGGAAGACATGATAGAGAAGCTCAATATCATTGAGACAAAATAAGACCAGGGGCCAACTATGTAACAGACTATCAATTACTAATATGCAAGTTCAAGTCATACCTGAAGAAAATTAAAATAAGAACGCAAAAGAGCCCAAATACAGCCTACATTATATCTGTGGTCGGCTGGGGTTTCTAGAGAAACAAACCAGTGATACTGATACATGTAGAAGAAGAAAATTTATATCAATAAAGAATTTTACATTAAGAAGTCCACACAACAAGAAACCCCAGTCCAACTCCAGCCCATAAATCAGATGCAAACTAGAGGCCCTTCCAGACTCATGAAGCTGTTGGAGGAATAGCCCAAGAAACAGGAAAACCACAGGTTGGTGGAGGCAGAGTTGGGAGAATCCAAAGTCAACAGGCAGTTGGCAGGCCACAGACAGCTCTTAGGGTCAGCAGGTCTCATGGTGATTGCCATCCCAAGAAGCCAGACGTAGGGTCCAGGGTCTTTTCATCAAGAAGAAAAAGAGTGAGCCCATTCTCCACAGTCTACTTATAGCTATGAAATAGGTCACACCCCCAAGGAGACTGTGACCTGCACCTTCTGAAGATCCTGGTCAAGCTAAATTGACACCAACCTTACTATCACAATATCTCACCGGAATTTAGAGCCTATCTCAAGAATGGTTCGGACATATTGAACATTAATGATCAGCTACCAGAAGACTTGTGAAATAGCATCAAGGTCATCAATCTTTTTTTTTTTGTCATGTCAACTGGGGCTATTTATTTATTTATCATAAATTATTTTATTGGGGGCTCCTCAAAAAGATCATTAATAATACAGGAAAGAAAGAAAATACTACAGTGGATATCAGAGGAGATTGTGAAACTTGCTCTTGAACCTAAAGCAGCTAAAGCAAATGGAAGAAATGGTGAAATAAAAGAGTTGAACAGAAAAATTTGAAAGGCCAGCTTGAGAAGATAAAGTAAAGAATTATATTGTAACGTGTAAAGACCTGGAATTAGGAAAGCAAAAGGAATGAGTACAGTCAGCATATCATAAATTGAAAGAACAGAAGAAAAAATCCAAACCTTGGACTAAACTGTTGAAGGATTATTTATCAAACTATTGAATGATGCAGGGAGAATCCAAAGAACATGGAAGGAGTATACAGAGTCTCTGTACCCAAGAATTAGTTGAGGTTCTACTAGTTCAAAAGGCCAAGAGGAAGTTGAAGCTGCAATGTAAGCATTAGTGCAAAGCAAGGAAGGGATAGGAATGGAAATATTTCAACACGCTCATGCAGTGATAGTCCATGTCAAGAAATTTGGAAGATAGCTATCTGGCCAACTAACTGGAAGTGATTAATATTTGTGTCCATTCTAAAGAAATATGACGCAACAAAATCTGCAAATTAATTTAAAATAACATTAATATGACATGCAAGTACAATTTTATTGAAGATAACTTTAAAAGTAGTTATAGCAATATGTCAACAGGAAGCTGCCAGAAATCCAGGCTGTATTAAAAGAGGGCATGAGGCAAGGTATATCAATGCTGATTTCAGATGGACCTTGGCTGAAAACAGAGGATACAAGGAAAATGCTTACTTATGTACTATTGACTATGCAGAGGATTTTACTGTGTATCATAACAAACTTTGGGTAGCATATGAATACATATGAGAACAATGGGAATTCCCGTACATTTAATTGTGCTCCTGTGGTACCTGTACATAAACCAACAGGAAGTGGTTCGAATAGAACAAGGGGATACTGCGTGGTTTAAAATCAGGAGAGTGTGTGTTGTGGTTATATCCTTTCACCATATGTGTTAGACAGGGTTCTCTTGAGAAACAAAACCAGGACATTTATGATTTGATAGATAGATAGAACACGAAGGAATATAACAGCTAATTAGTCCACATAGCAGTACAGAGGACTCAGTTTAACTCACTTCCATGCAACAGTAAATATGGCAGTACAGCCAGGCAGCAAACTGCAGAACTAGGTAAGGCAGCCACACACTGGTCTGATCACCAGAGAGCAACTGAGAGATAGGTGTGGCTTGCTGAGCCATTTATCTCTTTGCCCACTAATCAAACTGCGAACTTATTAATCCCACATGTTCTTATTGGCCAGGTTGGCACTATAAACCTACCTATCTATCACACTATACTTATTCAAATAATCTGAGAAGCTGCTCTGTATGAAGAAGTTGAGGCATCTGAATTGGAGGAAGAATCATTAACAACCTGTGTTATGCAGATGACCCAATCTTACTGGCTGAAAGTCAATAGGCCTTGAAGTACTTACTGATAAAGCTCATATAAATTAGTCTTCAACACTAAGAATACAAATGTCTTCTCAACTTGACAAATATAAACACACAACATCATTACAAATAGAGAAATGTAGCTAAACTCTATTTTACTTGGACCCACAATCAATACTCACAGAAGCAGCAGTCAATAAATCAACGTATTTCATTGGAAAAATCTGTTGTAAAAGACCTCTTTAAAATGTGAAAGAGCAAATGTTTTACTCTGGGGATTAGCAAGTTATGCCTGCTTTTAGCCTTGATATTTTTAATCACCTTAGATGCATGTGAAAGGAGTCTTAATTTCAGTGTCTGGTATGGGTTGAATGACTCACAGCAAGGTTGGTGGTTCAACCCACTTGCTGCTCCACAGAAGAAAGAGGAAGCTATTTGACCCTGTAAAGATTTACAGCCTTGGAAACCCTATATGGTCACTATGAATAACAATAGACTTGATGGTAATGTTTGACATATGCATGTGAAAGATGGACCATAATTAAGGAAGACTGAAGAAAACATGATGCCTTTAAAATATGATGTTGCAAATAATATTGAATATACCACGAATGCCCAGCAGAACAAAGAGGTCTGTCCCAGAAGAAGTACAGCCAGAATGTGTTTTAGAAGTGAGGATGGTAAAACTTCATTTCATATACTTTGAACATGGTATTAGGAGAAATTAGTCCCTAGAAAAGGACAAAATACTTGGTAGAGCATCATCAAAATACAGGTAAACCCGGAATGAGATGGATCAACACAGTGGCTGTAACAATAGGCTAAAATATGACCATTGTGAGGATGTCACAGGACTAGAAAGGCTTTTATTCTATTGTGCATAGGGTCACTATAAGTGGCAGTGCGTGAGTTTTTGTTGATTAACAACACTGGGATATGAGCAATGTCCCCATGTCATATGCTAAACTGTCACCATGCTGGACACAGTTGATCTTTGTGGCTTTAGAGGGTAATTATTTGGAGGGTTATGATTCCACTGAATTTTTTTCTGTGTATTCAAACTATTCCATCCTAAGATTCTACAGATCTATCCAAACCAAGCTCACTGCCATTGAATCAATGCTAACTCATATCGACCCTACAGGACATGGGTAAAATTGTACCTGTGAGGTTCTGAGACTGTACCTCTTTACAGAGTAGAGTCCCATCTTTCTCCCGAAGAGCAGCCGGTGATTTCAAAATACCGACCGTGCAATTAGCAGCCCAATGTGTAACCAAGAACTATTCAGGGAAGCTAGAGGGAGAGCATGAAAAGAAATGAGTAGTTGAGGTGGCTGGATGCACATCCATCCCTTTGTTCTACTCTCTATGACTTTTTCTGAGTTCATTCAAAATGTAAATTAAGACACAAAATAGAATTCTACCCAACCCTGCTATATGCCTAAACAGTATCCATTTTTCTCATTCTTACTACTAATAGAAGCTCAATTTTGTTTAGGGTGATAATGTACCTACTTAAATCGCTCACTCCTAGGCTGCCTTGCAGCTATGCATAAACATTTGACCCAGTTTGGGCCAAATATATGTAGGAGAAAGATACTGAGTAGGACTCCCAAGAAAGTTTTTGTTTTTGTTTAAGGCAAAACACTTGTCTGGCATAACCCATTTCATTTTTGTCCTTGGCTCTTCTGCTGTCATGCTCCCTAGTCAGAATATTGAAAGATGGGAGAGTCACATAGGTTACATGAGTTTGGCAGACCAAAAAGCATGCATTCTCCTATATCCAAGATGAGTCCCTGAGCAAATACGCCAGACCTAGGCTACCTATTTCAAGACTTACTATTGTATAAGACAAACCCCTGTGTGGTGCAAAGGGTTAACACAATTCACTGCTAAGACAAAGATGCCTTGGAAGAAAAACCTGGCAATCTACATTTAAAAATTCAGCCCTTGAAAACTTCATGGAGCACAGTTCTACCCTGAATCATATGGGGTAACTGTAAATCAGAATCAATTCAGTGGCAACTGGTTTGGTATTTTTGGTGTTAATATAAGAAAAATTAAGCTTTTGTGATTAGACCACTAGAGTCGGTTTGTTTTTTTTCCCATGTAGCCAGATGCAATTTGGACTGATAGAGAAATAATTAAAAGAATGTAGAGTTAAGTAAGCGTAATGATTATGGAACTAATCATTTAGCAATGGGCTGCTAACCACAAGGTCAGTAGTTCAAATGCACCAGTCACTCAGGGGGAGAAAAGTGAAGCTCTCTGCTTCTGTAAAGATTTACAGTCTTGGAAGCCCTATATGGGGTTGCTATAAGTTGTAATCAACTTGATAGCATTGTATTTGTTTGAGTTTGGTGACTAGTATGTAAGCTTTGAGGGGGTAGTAATAGATACTTTGAATACTATTCTCAGCACTATAGGTATTATGTCTTTTGCAAATGGATAAACGAACAAAAGCGATATTCATTTTGTGTTTTCTGTAGTTTGCCTTATTCTTCCAAGAAGATTGCTCAAGTGTTAAGACCCAGTCTTCTCAGGCATACTTGAATAAAAGAATAACTGATAGACACAGACTTGAACCCTTGCCTGTGTGATCATTGGTGTGTCACTGTTTTTCAATCCATTTCTCATCTGTGAACTGGGGATTACACACGTAGCCCACAGGGTTCTTTTGGAGATTCAGAGTAATATGTGTGTCTTTGATTGAGTGCCCGTGCATGCCGAGCTTATTCCTCAGGCCTGGGTGCAGGGAGTCTATTTGAGATCTGATGGCAGGGAGTGGGAATAGGAAAGCTGACGCAAGACTGAGTTAGGGGGAGAAGCAATCACAATGGGAACGGGGTGTTGAGGCTTTTAATGTAGGATACAGGGGCTTGATTCCCCCAGGACTTCTGAGGAACATGGGTTCTGTCCTAGAATTGTCTACCAGAAACAGGAGGCTGGGCTCTTCTTCGCCTGTAGTGGTGTTGAGCATTCCTCCTAGTAAGGTGACCTCTCCTACCTTCCTGGGTTTGGCTTTCCATGCCTTTGAAAAGGCTTCGAGGCAGAAGGACATGGAGAGCTGCGTGCTGCACAGTTGTGATAAGACACCATTTCAGCAGGAGCCTGCACTTACATAGAGCCGTTCGCCACTGCTATGATGGATATCAGGAGGAGCCCTGGAAGTGCAGTGGTTACAAGTTGGTTTGCTAACTTCAAGGTCAGCAGCTCAAAACTACTAGCTCCAAGGAAGAAAGATGGGGTTTTCTACTCCAATAAAGAGTTGTAGTGTTTGAAACTCACAGGGGGCAATTGTACACTGCCCCACAGGATCGCTATGAGTCGGTATTGACTGGAAGGCAGTGAGATGGTGTCAGAGATGGGTCAAAGGAATGTGGCATGGCAACCCTAAGAATCTGCTACAGAACAAGAAAGTGCCTGGGATAGATGAGTTTATTGTGCTTGGCCTTTTAAAACCATCAAACGGGCAACAGTTAGAAAGTCAAACATACCAAGTGTCATTGGAGATCCGGGGAAAGCAGAGAAACACTGCTAATGATGCAGGTTTGCTGCACAGCATTCTGGCAGAGCTTAGTGAAAGTCCATTGAATGGACCCTAGGACCTAGTGAGCCCCTCCTGGGCGTACAACCAAAGAAGCGCAGTCACTGAGTTGACTTTCATTCCTCGTGACCCTATCAAACAAAGCTGAATAGTCCCATGATGTTTTCAAGGCTTCTATTGGGAAGTAGACAGCCATGCCTTTATCCCCCAGTGTGTGGAAGACGGCTTCAAACTACTGACCTTTGGGTTAGCAGCCAAGCACTTAATATCTCCCCCATCAAAGCTCTCTCCTGGATGTAGAAAAACAAACAAAACCCCAGTTGATTCTTCCTCATTAGCAACCCTACAAGGCACAGTAGAATTGCTGCTTTAGGTTAACAAAACTAAATTCTTACGACAGCAGACAGCCTCTCTTTGCTCCATGGAATAGCTGGTGGGTTGTAACTGCTCACTTTGGGGTTAGCAGCCCAACGCATAATTCCTGGGTATATAGGCCAAGCTATTTATCCAATTCACAGGGCCCTTGGGACATTTTTACAAGAATGGTCACCACACTGATACCTGCAGTAGAGAAGAGTTGGAGCTGAATTGGATGCCAATCAACAGACAACTGAAGAAGGAAACAAAAGAAAGATGATGATTGCTCATGACCAAGTGGCACGCAGCAGCACATACAATTGATATGCAGCATGGCAATAACTCTTAATGACATTGCAAGGAGTTGAAAAGGTCAAAAACGGAATGAGATTTATATTGCAGTACCATTCATGGAAGCTGAAAGCCCATTCACCAAGCAGCATGGTCTAGTGCACATGGCTGTATGCCTATAAGGACACACACACACCAAGCACCCAGCAGGGGGTATTAGTCTGAAGAGGGGAATGGAAGTGATGTGAATGTGGAAAAGGAGGGACAAAACACAAGCAGGGCCTGACATTGATCAGGGTTCACGGTGTGCTATAAAGTAGGCATGATTAATCACTTCCCTGTACCAGAAGGCTGAGCTAGATTTTTAAAGCAAATTGAGTGCCTGGAACACAATGGTTGTTAGCTGCTGTTGAGTCAGCCTCCATTCCAACTCACTGTGACAACCAGCTCCAAGTGACTCCATGGGCAATATTCTCTCTGGTCCTGCACCATCTCTTTGGTTGTGCATCAGATTGTGATTCACAGGGGTTTTCGTTAACTGGTTTTCAGAAGAAGAAAGCCACGCTCTTCTTCATCGCTCATCTTATTCTGGACACATCACAGAAACAGGTTTAGTCTCAAAGCTGCACCCAACCAAGCTTCCCCATTTCAGTATCATAGCAACACAGAATCAGTTCAGTACCTCAGCAATAACCAAGCATCCCCCTGACAAATGAGTGTTGGATGCACATGAGTTTCATTGTCTTGGACTCAAACCCAGATCTCCCACATGAAAAAGGAGAATTCTACAACTGAACCACCAATTTACCCTCAGAATATAATATGTATCCAGTAAATGGTTATTAAGAATGTGGCTGCCAGGAAAATCCAGCAATTTCCTGCCAAGGCTTAACACTAATATCTTCCCCCACACACTAGAAGGCTGCAGAGGAATGACTTTCTCCATGCCAGCCCTGGTATCTAGACAAGGGACCCTAACACTGAGCCACTGAGCCCCAGCAGGCTGGGGAGCAATGTCAAATTGGATGAGGGACAATCCTGGTTGAGTTAGTTTCCCTAAGCTCGCAGGGCAGTTTAGCATGTCCACAGCTGTGTTCAGAATAGCCATGCGATTACCACCGAGAGAAATTCTACATGCTTTCACACCCCATGCTAGTCGTTGCAGCCATCGTTGAGTACAGTTCATGCTCATCACTATCTAGAACTCACGGTGACGCTGTGGGTGAGCCGTTGGGCAGGTAACCTCAAGGTTGGCAGTTCAAAGGCACCAGTTGTTCACTGAGAGGAAGGTGAGATGATCTGCTCCTGTAAAGATTTAGCCTGAGGAATTTTATATAGGGTCACAGTGAGTCAGGATCAACTCAATGGTGTTGGTTTGGTTTATTAGACCCACTATCAGATCATATTTAATGTTTTTATTAACATGTATATTTGCAACAAATCCAATGTCTTTTATTTTTATCACTGCATTTCAATACAATTTGTGCCTTTGTGATTCTGTATTTCATTGGAGGTATTTGGAAATATTATTCTGGGGAGTGGGCATGTGTTCCATAGCCTTTCCTAAATGCCAAAAGGATCCATGGGGTTGCAATGGTTAAGACCCTCTAATAGAGTTTATCAAAGAGCCCTGGAGGCACAATGGTTAAGTGCTCAGCTGCTATCCAAAAGGTTGAAGGTTTGGACCCACCAGTGGCTCTGTTCTTGGAAGAAAAGCCAGGCAACTCATTCTTGTAAAGATTACAGCATAGAAAAGCCTAGAGCAGTGGTTCTCAAACTTCCTAATGCCACAACCCGTTCATACAGTTCCTCATGTTGTGGTGACCTCCACAACCATAAAAATATTCTCATTGCTACTTCATAACTGTAATTTTGTTACAGTCACCCTGTGCAAGGGTCCCACAGGTGGAGAACCATTGGTCTAGAGAGCTCTGCACTGATGCATTGAGTCACTATGAGTTGGACTGGACTAGAAGGTTCCTAACAAAAACACCAACAATCATTTTTTACCATACCTTTTTAACTCAAAAAGATTAACAAGCAATTTCACAAATGAGGACATCCAGTTGCCCCTCCAAACTGGACAAGCATGAGTTAAATGGTGACCTTGACCCCACGGTGTCCTCCAGTTGGTGCCATGCTGCCTTTATTCCCTCTGCCTCTCAGTTCTGTGGAGAAGAAGGGGAAAGGGAGGGAAAGAAAAAGAAAGAAATGAAAAGATAATTTTCCCAGCTTCTTCACATCACTGAATTGAACTTTACTTTTAATAAAAGTATTATGAAATGGAAATGGTGCTTTCACTATTTTGCTTTTAGGTGATATTCAGAGACATGGTGCTGGTAATTATTTGAGCCGGGGAGGTTAATGTGCGGACTTTCTGAATATGGTTGAGCCAGCATGCCCCCTTCCAGGCCTAGCATTTCCCTGGACTATGAGAAGTTATAGACAGTCTACCCTCTTCTTCCTCTGACTTCGCTGCAAACCATGGACACACTGGTTCTGACTTGACCTGGCTCTAGTACAGAAAAAATATCCTCCTTGCATAATTGTAGTGCTTGCATTGGAAGGCACCCAGAGACAAATCTCTCATCTGGTGGCATAATGGGTTATGTGTTGGGCTATTAACTGCAAGATCAGCAGTTGGAATTCACCAGTCGCTCCTTTGGAGAAAGTTGAGGCTTTCTTCTCCCATAAAGAGTTATCGCCTCAGATGAGTATAAAAACTCAAAATGCATTGGCAGAGATTCCACAGAGAATAAGCCTCCATTAAATCCCCTGGGACCATTCACCAGGGATGGGATTAAACCCTGCTCACCGTCAGTACATCAGAAAGGGTATTGTTGCAGATATGATTAAGTTAAACATTAACATCTTATCATTTGTCTTTACTCTTAACACGTTTTCATTTGTTCTTTTTTTAATATTCTGCTTTCCTTTTTATTGAAAAAAGTAACTAATGTCACTAAACAAGTAGAGAATTTGTTAAATGAGAATCTAATCGGTTATGTAAACTTTCACTGTAAACATAACACAATTTTATTTTTACAAAGAGTTATAGCCTTGGAAACCCAGGAGGCCGGAGTATTTTCTCTCGATAGGATTGTTATGCACCCAATGGCAATGAGTGTTGTTGGATTTTGTTTCTTTATTGTTTTCTGTAGCTATGGTGGGGTATAGGGGTTATGTGTTGGGCTGCTAAACGCAATGTCTGAAATGGCAAATTTGAAATCCCCAGCCACTCCAAGGGAGAAAGATGAGGCTTTCTACTCCCCTAAAGAGTTCTAGTCTCAGAGCAGCCAGTCCACAAAGAGAACAACATGGCTGGCCCCACTATGAGACATGATGCCCCTCAGTGACCAAGGGTGATACAGGGGACAGCACTGGAGACACAGTGTGCGAATTGCACCTAACCTGATTCCACCACACCGAGGCAAAGTGTGGTGGAGTGCAGTGGAACAGCAAGGGAATGGAGTGGCAAGGTCCCCAGGGAATGCTGAAAGTGGACTTTGGGGCCAGGTTGTGGTGCCTCAACAGACTGGATTGGAAAACACTCCTAAGGTCCAACAAATGATCCTTGAACTAACTATAAGCTCTTCTTTCTTGATGTGTTTTGTTTTGTTCTTTGTCAGTGGTTTGTTTTTGTTGTTTTGTTGTCTGGTTGTATACTGTTGCTCTGTTTTCCTCTGTCTTGTTTTCGTGCATGTTAGTGTCTCCACAGGTCTGTCTAAATAAGACAGGCTGGATGAACTATCTGGAGGAAAAACAACAGCACCAACAGTTCCGGGGGCACTTGGTATAGGGGAAGGTGCGGGGGGGGGGGGGTAAGGAAGTGGTGTTAACAAACACAGGGACAAGGGAACAACATGGGACTCAAAATGGTAGTGAGGGGGAAGTGGCAGGCCTGGTAGGGAATGATCAAGGGTAAGATTACGTAAAGAAGAGGTATAGCTGTAACCCAGGTTGGGACGGAGCATGGTAGTGGGACAGGAGGAAAGTCAAGGGAGATGGAGGAGAGAGCTAGGAGTCAAAGTGCATTTATAGAGGTCTTGACAAAGACATGTACATGCAAATATATATATATATATATATATATATATATATATATGTATGGGGAAATAGATCTCTGTGTCTATAATTATAGGTTTAGTATTAAGGTGGTGGCAGGACCTTGGGCCTTAACTCAAGCACTCCCTCAATGCATGAATACTTTCTTTGATTAAATTGGCACTCTACAGTGCTCATCCTCCCAACACAACTGCTGAAGCCAAAGCTGGTGAACAAGTAAATGTGGTGAAGAGAGCTGATGGTGCCCGGCTATCAAAAGAGATAGTGTCTGGGGTCTTAAAGACTTGAAGATAAACAAGCGGCTGTCTAGCTCAGAAGCAACAAAGCCCACATGGAAGAGCACACCAGCCTGTGTGATCACGAGGTCCCGAAGGGATCAGTTATCAGGCATCAAAAAACAAAAAAATCACAGTATTGGCTGCACACCTCCATGATACGATTGGCGAAGACAAACGGGTGCATAAGCAAATGTGGCGAAGAAAGCTGATGGTGCCTGGCTATCAAAAGAGATAGTGTCTGGGGTCTTAAAGGCTTGAAGGTGAACAAGCGGCCATCTAGCTCAGAAGCAAAAAAGCCCACATGGAAGAAGCAAACCAGCCTGTGCGATCACATGGTGCCAAAGGGACCAGGTATAAGGTATTATGCAAAAAATATATATATACCATATATATGGTATATATATATATATAAAATAGTGAATGAAGGGGGAAGTGCAGATGGGAGACCCAAAGCCCATTTGCTGGCCACTGGAGATCCCCTCACAAAGGGGTTTAGGAGAGGAGATGGGTCAGTCAGGGTGCGATGTAGTACTGATGAAAAACACAGCTTTTCCCTAGATCCTGGATGCTTCCTCCCCACAACTACCATGATCCGTATTCTACCTTGCAGGACTGGATAGGGCAGAGGATGTACACTGGTACATATAGGAGCTGGAGGCATAGGGAATCCAGGGTGGATGATACCTTCAGGACCAGGAGTGTGAGGGGTGATACTGGGAGAGTAGAGGGTGAGTGGGTTGGGAACAGATTACAAGGATCCACATGTAACCTCCTCCCTGGGAGACAGACGGCAGAGAAGGTGGGGAGGGAAACTCCGGAGAGGGCAAGATATGACAAAATAACAATCTGTAGATTATCAAGGGCTCATGATGGAGTGGGGAGCGGGGAGGGAGGTTAAAAAAAAGAGGACCTGATGCAAAGGGCTTAAGTGGAGAGCAAATGCTTTGAGAGTGATTAGGGCAAAGAATGTACGGATATGCATTATACAATTGATGTAAGTATATGTATGGATTGTAATAAGAGTTGTATGAGCCCCTAATAAAATGTTTAAAAAAAAAAGAGTTCGAGTCTCAGAAACTCACAGGTACAGTTCTACCCTATCCTATAGAGTCGCCATGAGTCGGCATCAACTGGATGGCAGGAAGGACACATAACGATTCAGACCTGGGCTTAGTTTGGGTTCTCACTGAAGCAGACCCTGGCCAAAGACTTAAAGGCAATGAACTTATTTAGGAAACTCTGAGCATGCAGGTAATGATGTGGGGTTGTGAGCCAATGGATGGAAGGCCACCGATAACAAATAGATTGTGAATCCAATTACAAACCTGGGAACCTGCTGCTTAATCACTTAGGAAGTCTCCAGGGGTTGGGTGTAGCACACGCCTCTCAGAGTTTTGCCATCCAAGGAGTAAGGGGCCTGGTCAGGGCTGTTCCCAGGGGCATATGTTCCTCAGCACATTCAGCCAGCACCAGCAAAGGGACCTTCAGAGCTGGCCCTTGGTGACTGAGGCGAGTACACGGAATCAGGAATTTGGGAGTGAAGAGAAGGAGCACCGGGAGTGTGTGCTACAGATTGGAGACTGGAAAGTCAACTCGTTGCTCCTCAAGGGGACAGGCGCTCCCCTCTCTGGAACTCACTTTTAACATCGATACACAAAGGTCGATTCTGTGAGGGTCACAGACTGGGGACTCCCATAGCCAAATGAGGACTTGTGTGGACTCTGGTTGGCTTGCTTATTCACTGCCATCTAGAAGATTCCAACTCACCGTGACCCTATAAGACGGAGCAGAACTGCCCCTGTGGGTTTCCGAGGTTGAAATTCTATATGGACTAGAAAGTCTCATCTCTGCACAACCCCCACCCTATCCCCCACCCCCCGCTCCCCCAGTGTGACTGGTGGTTTCAAACTACTGACCTTCTAGTTAGCTGCCCAACACATAACCCACTGTGCCACCAGGGCTCTTTGGCCTATCTGGCTTCTATCCAATGTTATTGAATCGCCTTTGAAAAAATCAGGAGGTTTTTAAGAAAACAGGAATTTTGACTTTCTCTAGAAAAATCGATCTGGCATCACTGGAACCTACACTAGAGGATCCACAATTCCACGTGGCTCTGGGACTCTCAACATTTCTTTCTACTGCTCAAAGTAACATGGTTTAAGGGGACCTTTCACAGCTGGTGGACTGGTCTCCTTTCTAGAAAGTTGCCTCTGTAAAGAAAATGAATCTTTCTTCCCTTTTACCTAGTTGGGGGTGGTGAGGGTAGCGGGAGCCATTGGGTTAAGAAAAAACAGTCGAGGTAGCTTCAGTCTGCCCTGCCAGGGCTTTAGAGTCCAAGCCATTTTTGCTCCAGCTGACTGGCCTGCTGTTTCCAGGGCAGCCCCACCATCTGTTCCCAGATGCAGGGAGGGAGCCCACTTTCCTTCATCACACCTGCCCCAAACTCAGGCCCAGAACTACTGTCTAAACACAGAACAACTTTTGTCTGTGGCCAAATGTGGGACCCCAAATTTCTTCCCTCTTTCCCGATACTCCTTCAGTGACTTGATGACCTGGGCCAGGCTGAGATGAATTAGCTTGCTCCTCACAGCTGGCTGCTGGGTTCCAGTCAACTCCCAGAGGCCACTGGCTGTGCCCATCAGTAGAAGTGGGAGTTGAGAACCTTCAGCTCTTGGCTGAGCAGCTCTGTCAGTCTGTAGTTGTTGACTGTAGCTGCTTCTGACAGCCAGTCTAGCTGGTGCTTTAAGTCATTTCAGTCGCTCCGCCTCAGCTGTGATTAGTCTAGTCTCTGTAGCCTCAGAGGGAGGGGAAAACAAAACACCTCAATTACTTTGAATCAGAGTGGGTTATCCTCTTTTAAAAGGCAGAAAGTCTGAATTGGAGGATATTTTGGGGGGGTCTCTTTTATGCATTTCACATTTACAAAATAAGAACTAACAGTATTTGTTCCAGTAAGTGGATCAGAACCACCTAAGGGCACACTCCTCCCACCAGGCCACGCCTCACTAAGAATAGAGGTCCATCACTTGTCTGGCATTTTGTGGTACTGTGGTGACTTTTGTTTTGTGTGATACTGGGAGCTATGTGATTGGCATTTCATATACCAGCAGGGTCACCCAAAGAGCTTCCAGACAAAGAACAGACAATGAAGAAGGAATTGGCTGCCCGCATGGGAAGAATGAGCCATTGAAAACCCTATGGATAGCAGCAACACTGTCAGTTACTAGACCCCCCATGAACAACAGAAGAACATTGTCAGAACGTGTGCCAGAAGATGAGCTCTTCAACTTGGAAAGTACTCAAAATACGGCTGAGGAAGAGGAAGAGCTGACTTTTCATAGGCAAGTCGACCATAATGATGCAAATCGAGTATAGCTATCAGGACCTTCATTTGCTGATGGGGCACAACTCAAAATGAGGAGAACTTGGGATGTATGAAATATGAATCTAGGGACATTGGAAGTCATTAAAAATGAAATGGAATACAAAAAGATTGATATTGTAAGCATTAGTTAGCTGAAATGGACTGATATTGACCATTTTGAAACAGAAAATCTTATGGTTTACTCTGCTGGAAATGACACAATCAAGAGAAACAACATTGCATTCATCATCAAAAGGACATTTTAAGATCTATTTTAATGTACAATGCTATCTTTGATAGGATGCTATCTAGCCCCCTTCAAGGAGAACCAATCAATACAACTATTGTTCAAATTTATGCACCAACCACCCAAAGCTGGTGACACAGAAATTGAATAATTCTACCACCATATTCAGTCCCAAATTTGTCAGACTTGCTATCAAAATGCTATTGGAATGCAAAAGTTGAAAACAAAGAGGAAGGATCAGTAGTTGAAAAATATGGTCTTGGTGATAGAAACCAAGCTGGAGATCGCATGACAGAGTTTGCAAGACCAGTAAATTGCTGATAGCATATACTATATTTTCCAACTTCTGTTCTTTCCTCTTAGGCTCCTACATTTGCACTCCAATCACCAATAATTACCAATTTATCTTGATTGTATGTTAGAATTTTGCATGATTAATGATTTCTTCAAACATATGATCAACAACAAAAAAGGTGACCATAAATGTGGACTTCTCCAGATGGAATACACAGAAATCAAATTGACTACACCTGTGGGAAGAGACAATAAAAGAAGCTCAATATCAGCAACTGAAACCAGTCCAGGGGCTGATTGTGGAACAGATCAGCAATTGTTCATATGTGAGCTCAAGTTGAAGTTCAAGAAAATGCAAACAAGTACACGAGAGTCAATATACAACCTTGATAATAACCCACCAAATGTTGAGAACATCTCTGAATAAAGCACAGTGTCATTTTTAAAAAAAGGAAATAAAGAAAAGATACAAGTGCTTGTCAGAAGAGACTGTGAAACTTACTCTTAATCAGAGAGTAGCTAAGGCAAATGGAAGAAATGATGAAGTAAAGAGCTAAAAAGAAAATTTCAAAGGACAACTCGAGAATACAAAGTAAAATATTATCAGAAAATGTGCAAAGGCCTAGAGATAGAAAACCAAAACAGATCATATTCAGCATATCTTAAACTGAAAGAACCGAAGAAAAATGTCAAGTCTCAAGGTGCAATATTAAAAAATTCTATGGGCAAAATATTGAATGATGAAGGAAACATCTGAGGAAGATGGAAACAATATGGAGTCACTGTATCAAAAAGAATAGACCAACATTCAACCATTTCAGGAGGTAACATATGAGCAAGAACCAATGGTCAGGAAAGAAGAAATCCAAGATGCATGGAAAGCACTAGCCCAAAACAAGATGCCTGGAATTGCTGGGATATCTATTGAAATGTTTCCACAAGCTGATAAAGCACTGGCAGCACTCACTCATCTATGTCAGGAAATTTGGAATACAGCTACTTGGTTAACTGACTGGAAGAGATCCATATGTGTATACATAACAAAGAAGGGAGACCAACGGAATGGTCAAATTATGTAACACTATCATTGGCATCACATGTGAGTCAAATTGTACTGAAGCTAATACAACAACAGTTGCATTAATTCATTGACAGAAAGTTACCATATTCAGCATTCAAGAGCCATCGTGGCACAGTGGTTACAGGTTGGATTGCAAACCCCAAGGTCTGCAGTTCAAAACCACCAGTCACTCCGTGGGAGAAAGGCAAGGTTTTCTACTCCCATAATGAGTTACAGTCTCAGAAACTCACAGGGGCAGTTAGTTCTACCCTATAATATAGGGTCAGGATGAGCTGTCATCAACTACAAGGCAGTGAGTTTGGTTTCCCAGAGATTTAAGCCAGATTCAGAAGAGGATGTGGAACAAAGGATATCAGATATCAGATGGATCTTGCCTGAAAGCAGTGAATACCCAAAAGATGTTTACTTAAGTTTTATTAACACCC
Source organism: Tenrec ecaudatus (assembly GCF_050624435.1). NCBI lineage: Eukaryota > Metazoa > Chordata > Mammalia > Afrosoricida > Tenrecidae > Tenrec > Tenrec ecaudatus. The sequence continues at coordinate 415,857 of NW_027458020.1, read as the reverse complement.
AAGGTATCTGACTGTGTGGATCATAACAAAACATGGATAGTTCAGAGAAGGGAATTCCAGAACACTTTGTCTTGCTCATGTGAAACTTGTACATGAATTAAGAAGCAGTAGCAAAAATAGAACAAGTGTAGATTGCATGGTTTAAGAATTAAGAAAGGTGTGCATCCATGTTGCACCCACTTATTATACTTTTTCAATCTGTATGGTGAGCAAATAATCAGAGAAGCCAAATTATATGAAGAAGAACACAGAATCAGATTTGGAGGAAATATTATTAACAAACTGCTATATGCAGACAACACAGTTTGGCTTGCTGACAAGGATGGGGGACTTGAAGCACTTGCTGGTGAAGATCAAGGATTGCAGCCTTCAATGTGGGATACAACTCAACACAAAGAAAACCAAAGTCCTCACAACTGAACCAATAGGTAACATGATGATAAATCGAGAAAAACTTGAAGTTGTCAAGGATTTTGTCTTGTCTGGATCCACAAGCAATGCTCCTGGAAGCAGCAGTCAAGAGATGAAAAGATTCATTGCTCTGGGTAGATCTGCTGCATAAGAGCTCTTTAGAATGTTGAAAAGTTAGGATGTTACTTTAAGCAGGAAGTGCACCTGATCCAAACCATGGTATTTTCATTTGCCTCATCTGCATGTGAAAAGCTTGCCATTGAGTGAAGAAGACCCAGGTAAACTGTATGAATTTGAACCATGGTACTGGCAAAGAATATTGACAGTACCATGGACTGCCAAAAGAACAAACAAAATCTGTCTTGGAAGTACGGCCAGAATTCCCATTAGAAGTAAGGATGGTGAGACTTTGGACATGTTGTCAGTGGAGACCTGTCCCTGGGGAGGCATCATGCTTAGAAAAATGGAAGGGCTGTGAAAAATGGTTGAATGCCCTTGAAGAGCTGGATTGACACAGTGACTACAACAAGAGGACTGAGCATAGGAACACTTGGGTGGATGGAGGAGGAGCTGTTATTGTTACATTCTGCTGTGAATAGGTTTGCCATGGACCAGAACCAACTGGATGTCAAACTAACAACAACAACAACAACAACAACAACAACAGGGAGAGACATTAAAAAGCCAAACTCACTGCCATTGAGTTGACCTTGATTCAGAGCAACCCGTGAGTTTCCCGAGAGTGTAACTTTTCACAGGAGGGGAAAGCCTGTTTAACCTACTACTTAGCAGCCCAGCCCATCACCAGGGCTCCACAAGGATAGAGAGAAGCACTGTTAGGGCTGGATAGGGTAGAGGCTGTACACTGGTACATATGAGGGCTGGAGGTACAGGGAATCCAGGGTGGACGATACCTTCAGGACCAAGGGTGTGAGGGGCGATGCTGGGAGAGTCGAGGATGAGTGGGTTGGAATGGGGGAACTGATTACAAGGATCCACATGTGACCTCTTCCCTGGGAGAGGGACAGCAGAGAACCGGGGAAGGGAGACTCCGGATAGGGCAAGATATGACAAAATAACGATGTATAAATTACCAAGGGCACATGAGGGAGGGGGGGAAGGGGAGCGAGGGGGAAAAAAAGAGGACCTGATGCAAAGGGCTTAAGTGGAGAGCAAATGCTTTGAGAATGATTGGGGTAGGGAATGTATGGATGTGCTTTATGCAATTGAAGTATGAATATGGGTGTATTGTGATAAGAGTTGAATGAGTCCCTATTAAAATGTAAGAAAAGAAAAGAGGAGAAAAAAATGATTAGGGCAGGACTGTACAGATGTGCTTTATACAACTGATGTATGTATATGTATGAACTGTGATAAGAGTTGTATGAGCCCCTAATAAATTGTTAAAAAAATGATCCTCAATACTATCTGAATCCTTGCCAGGGCTGCAAGTTGCCTTAATAAACAAGAGCAAAAAAAGTACCTCTGGCAGCAGACCGCTCAGGTTCAAATCCAGGCTCTCTAACTTATTGACTATGTGACCTTGGACCTCTCTGTGCTTCCAAAGACTCACTTTCCAAAAGGGAAGTCATAAGCCAACTTTTCTTATTCCTCACTGGGTTGCTTTGAAGATGAAATGAGACATCTGTCTAAAAATGCTTCTGACCATCCCTTGGTTCTCAGAGCTCCACAAATGCTATGGATTATTGTTTTAAGATTATGAATGATTTTTTTCCAAGGGTAGTGCAAAGATTAACATCAGTGCTACTTCTCTCTGACAAAATATAAATACAAATTTCTAAATAGCAGGGTCTGAACGGATGCGCTGTTAACAGCATCTTTCTTTCTCCCATCACTTGTCACAGTAAATCTGATAAGAAATGCTGGGCTAGGGCCTGCAGCCAAGCCCCTCACTGGCAGAGTGCAGGACCTCAGGTTGTTGGCAGGTCAAGGGGCATCACAATGGCAAGAGGAGACGCCACAAAGGGCCCCTGCTTCCTCCCCTACGCCCCCCCTTCCCCACGTTCAGGGTGAAACGTCAAAATACAATTTTTTTTGTCACCTGGTGAAATAATGAGCCCCCATTCCCGTTGCCTTGGTATCATCAGAGCGCAACAGCCACGTGGGGTAATCACTGTCTCCGTGTTAATGCTGCTCAGTTCAAACATTTTCACAGGCCCTGGCGAAATGAAACCTGTGCTTTCTACCTAGGTGGAGTTTGAGGCGATTCAGCCCATTTGCTTCTGCTGAAGAGGCTACCTCAGAAAAACAGGAAATAAAAACATAGAGGGTGCCATTGACATTAGGTTTCTCGTTTTCGTCCTTTCTTCCCTACCTTCCTTTCTTCTTCTTGCCCTTCTCTTTCTCTTTTCTTCCTTCCCTCCCTTTGCTCACGTCTTCCTGCCTGCCTTCACCATCCATCTTCCCTCCCGCACTCCTCCATTTCTTCTTCGCTCCTCTCTCCCCACCCCCACCTTTCTCCTTTCCTTCCCTGCCTTTTCCCTTCAACCTCACAGTCTCCTTCCTTCACTCTCTCCCTTTCCTCCTTCCTTTCCCCACCTTGTTTTGATCCAGTGATTTGTACTCCTTTCTTCCTCTCATCCCACCCCTCCCCATTGCTGGAGAAACATCAGTTCCTTGTGGCGCTGGTTTTTTGGCGCCAGATCCTATTCTTTGGGTGCTCACAAGTCTGCGTCCTGTGTGCAAACATAAGACAGACATATGATCAGGGTTGGACAGAAGATGGGATTTGACAGGTGTTCTGCACCCCAAATCTCCAGGAGGCAAAGGTAAAGTCAGGCTCCTGCCTTTAAGGTTATATCTCCCATTGTAACTGCATTCCACAGAGGCTCCTGCCTCCTGGCCACCTGAGGCCTGCTGCCTGCCTTTCTCTAGCTCCTGAGGAATTGGGGCAGCAGTGGCAAGAACAACAAAAATCCCCAGGAGTTGATAAGAAGGGAGGCTGCCTTGCTCGAGAGACGGCCCCCTCACCCACCTGCATGTTATTGAGATGCAGGTTCTCATCCCTGTGGCTGGGCAAGAAATGCCCCCTCCCCAAACGCAGTGGCTTCAAACAAGGACCATCATCGTGTGGTTGCTGGGAGGCCACTGGGTCGTGCTTGGAGTCTCCCATGAGTTGGCAGTCACATGGGAACTGGGTCAGGGGCCTCTGGTGACTCCAGTGCCTACACGTGCACTCAGAGGGCTGGCAGCTGAAGCTGGCCGTTAGCTGGGTGCTTAGCTGGGTTGTTGGTTGGAGTGTCTCCACGTGGCCTTTCCAGGTGGTTCAGGCTTCTTTCAGCATAGTGTCCGGGTGCTGAGAAGTGTCCTGAGAGGTAGCACGTGGAGGCTGGACATTCTGAGGGTGAGCACTCAAGAAGAAGTCTTTGAAGGGATTTTTCAGAAGCTGTGAAGCACTTTGGGGGAGGGAAGGGGGTTGCCCAAACTAGATGTCACAGTGTCATCTTCTCCATAATCTATTGGTCACAGAGGTCATGAAACATCCCAATTTAAAGGGAAAGGGCATAGACTCTACCTTCCTATAGGTAGCTTGTCAAGGAATTTGGGGGTCACATACGAAGACTGGGAGACCCTGGGTGACACAAATGGTTAAGGACTCAACGTATCAAGAGGTGGGCAGTTGCACCCCCCAGAAGAAATAACTAATGGCCTGCTTCTTGAAGCCCACAGGCTTGAGAATCCTGTGATGTGTAGTTTCTCCCTTGCACCCAGGGGGTCCTCGGGAGCCAGAACCAACATAACAGCAACGGGTTGGGTTTTTGTTGGTTTTGTTTGGGCTAATATTAAAACAACTAGTATGAAATTATATATGTATTGTGTTTAACTCTCAGGACTCTGATTATGCTGAAGTTGAACAAAACCGTCTGCCTCTTCTATGAACGCCAGCCGATGGAGTCAAAGGGTGAGGGTCTGGAGGAAGAATGAATGTCACATTCCCGTCCTTATGTTTCAGTTGTCCTTAAAGGGCACAGGGGACAAACCAGATGTCTTTGATATGATTTTAACCTAATGATGTGCTAGTATGATGATGAGCAGCCAGAAAAGTAGTTTTAACTAATGTCATCCAATATTTGAAAAGTTGACGATTTCACATCGAATTTTATATTCTCAGCATCTCAGTTACAAACAGAAAAGCAGGCCTTAAAATCCTTGCATTTACCCAAGGCAACAACAGTCTGGAGCTAGAATTTGAATGTCCCCCGTGGATGAGCTGCCACGTGCCTGTTAACCACAGTCCCCATCCATCCCTATTGCCCCCAACACAGAGGTTGGCTACAAGTATCCTTTATCTATATGGCTAAATAGGTTAGTTGGTTTGGATTGGGTTGCTAGTTTTTCCTGTTTTGTTTTTGCTTACTTTTGATTCTTTGGGGGGCTAGGAAATGGTGTGTATTTTGGTACCATGTCTTCCAAAGCGAGAAAATAAAACCCAGTAAGCCAAGAAGGTCAAACAGTCTAGATTAATGATGAAAGGAGGAGCCTTGTTGGTGAAGTAGATTATGAGTTGGACTTCTAACTGCAAGATCAGAAGTTCGAAACTCCCCTCCCCACCCCCACTCCACAAGAGAAAGATGAGATTTTCTACTCCTGTAAAGATTTACAGCCTTGGAAACCCACAGGGGCAGTTCTATACTCTGTCCAAAGGGTTACTATATGTCAGAATTGATTCCAGGGTAGTGAGGTTTTCTTGATTGATATAAATAATTTTTGGTGAGTATAGAAAATACCAGTCAATATTATTTTTAATACACATCAAAGAAGGTCCACATTAATTGTTCACACAACCCTGCCACCTTCTTTCTTTATTCCCTTGCCTCTCAGTCTCCTTTCTTCCTCCCTATGGTCTTTTATCTCATTCTTTTTCTTTCAAGGGTTAGCCTAGGAGTGGGAAAGTCTGAGTAATTCTTAACCAAAAGACTAAATTGGTTTTATTGTTGGTGTTATTACTTGGGTTAAATTTTTTTCTTTTCCCTTCTTCTATTGGTTTGTGTCATGCAATCCAGAAAATGGGGAAACATTTGGAACATCTAAACGCTAACCTTTCTCAGTAGACTACAAGCATTAAAAGCAACAGAGATAAATACTCCTATAATAACAATAACATACAAGGATAGCTAGAGAGATAAATAGATAGATAGACAAACCACAAAATCTGAGCAGTTGTGGGAAGGAGAATGGGACTAGACCCATGAATAAATATAGGTTTGCCAGAGAATAGTTCTATATACATATTAGCATATACTATAAATATGTCCATGAATATAATAGTGCATCCAGGAGGCATAGTTATGAAAATGTCTTAGCTATAACAAAACCCCTTGAGGGAGCGTGTCCTAAATATGGGGGATCAGGAACATAGCTCTGAGAGACCTCAAAATCAATTCGTACAAACTGGCTCACAAAGACAATGTTCTGTATCCATCAG
>NW_027458020.1:400000-407500 GCF_050624435.1 Tenrec ecaudatus | reverse complement strand
TCTGTGCAGGCAGCTCTGTTTTAGAGGAGTTAGGCCAGTCCCATGTATTAGACTCTCCTTCAGAGCAACTGGGCAGGTGTGTGTCTGCGTGTTTCTAAGGTCATCTTGTTTTTCTCATTCAAGGAATGTGGAGAGCAGCGGTCTTCAAATCGGTTTAAAGAGAGAAAGGGGATAAAAAAGAGAACAAAGAAAAAGAGGGTGAAAAAGGATTGGAGGGGAGGGGCTCTGAGGAGAAGAGGGTGTTGCTCAGGTTTCTAAGGCTGTCAATCAGCCTGGTAGCCAGCTGTGAGCTTACCTGGTGTACCTCCAAGATCCCAGAATCCCTAGTTGACAGTGGAATTTGCATAGCGAACTGGCTCATTGAGCCGAGCCGGAGGCCTCTGTCTGCAGCAGAGACCAAGCCCTGTGCGGCACCTCCTGCTCCCATCTGCAAGCAGTGGGGTCCAGATGCGTGTCCTGCGGTCTGCTTCCTGTTGTAAAAGGCAGGGTTGGGACAAGTAGCCTTCTACTGAGTCTCTCCCCCATCTACCCAGTCAACCCCCTTACCCGGGGGAGCAGGTTCCAGGCTTGCTGTGGCCAGCTAATAGCAATTAGTAGGCATAGCGCTAATGAAGAGAGGGGACAGCTGGGCAGAGGGCCTAAACCTGCTGAGCGCCACGGCCCCTGAGACACTGGCGAGCTGTTGGCTCCCAGCTCCTTGTCCCTGACTCTTACCTGCCTCCCTCTCTTGAGTTCACTCTTGAATTTCAGTCTCCATCCAATCTCACCCAGCCTTGCTGCCTGCCTGGAGAGGGAGCCTGGAGGCTGTTAGAATGGCGCTGCTCAGGCTCTTTGGGCTAAAGAGTCTGACGTGGGCCAGCAACTCCATGAAGTTCCCTCCCTCAGGCAGTTTTCTGCCCCTCCATCCCACTTAGTCTCCCTGCAGGCCTGGCCCTGGGCCCTGGGCCCTGACCTTCCACTTGCTTCCTCATCCAACATGTGGTGGGCTAGCTCTTGCCAAGTACACACATGGGTGCAGACATGAGAGATCCTACTCTCTCCTGGAAACCAGGTCTGTAAACAAGGCCACAGCTGAGGCCTGTTCTTACCCAAATCATGTGCATCCTTCTCTCTGCCCTCTGCCCTGGGGTAGGGACAAGAGCTCTGGGAAGACCGGCCACCCCATCGCTATGGGGCATGTCCCGACGGTGCTGGTGCACAGAGCACTGGGCAAGCAGGGCTACCTACAGGACCTTGCGCCGTGTGAGGCTACAGAAGGGGAGAAAGGCAGAAGAGTGCTGTCAGAAGCCAGCTGCACTCTGGCAACGTGGGGTCCTCTGGGCTGGGCCGCTGTGGTGGGGTGCTAAGTCTGTGCTCAACTCTCCCTCTCCCTCTCCCTATCCCAAGGTGTGTGGTTGTGCTCTTCAACCCCCAGAAACACAAGCAGCACCACATCCTCAACAGCTCCAGGTAAATGGGCTCTGGGGCTTTGGGGAGTGCCACCTTTCCCCAGGGACGGCCAGAGGGGTGCCACCTGCTTCTCTGTGGCATTGGGCACTGTTGGGCCCCAGGCATGCGAGGGAAGCAGCACAGGGACGGCGGGTTTGCTGCCCTTGTTTTGAGAGGGGACTGTGAGAGGCCAGACCTGGGCCAGGCTGCCAGTGCCCCTCTTGAGCCTGCCCGATTCCTTTCAGGAAAACCATCACTGCCCTTGCTTTCTCTCCTGATGGCAAGTACCTGGTCACCGGTGAGATGAGTGAGGAAGGAAGCTCAGGCACTGCAGAGGGGGTGGCCTGGCCTTAGCAGAGAGTGACAGCCTGCGGCCCGCATAGGACTGGTGCCAATTTTGACTTTCTGTACTGGTGTCCACTTTGGGTGTTTGGTCTGCCCTAGAGCAGTGTTCTTAGGCTGTAGCCTGCATCAGAAGTGCCATGGTCACCCTTTAGTACAGACTGCTGGCTCTGGGGTTCTGCAGGTCTGGGGTGGCTCTTTTCAGTTTGCAATGCTAACAAGTAGTTCCCGGTGAGGCTGAAGCTGCCAATTTGGGAACCACATTTTGGAAAACACCTCCTTAAAACATCCCTTATCCCTGGAGTCCCCCTGCTGGTCACAGTGTGGAACAGGACTGCCCTCCCATAGACTTGCCCTGTGAGGCTGTGAGAGCAAACCGCAGGAGTGGTGGTTCTTGCCCATCCAAATCACGCCAGGAGCCCGTCCCTGAGAGTCCCTGTTCCCCAACACTGATCACATTCCCTCCGGGGATGTCCTTGATTCATGTGCAGGTGCATTAGGTTAGGTGTCCTTCATTTATGTGCAGGCTCTTGTCCAGTGGCTGGGAGGGCCAGGCCTCCGTGGATGGGGAGGGAGCTGGCTGCCTCTGGCCTTTACTTCGGGGTCTTAGGTCCCTGCAGAGTGGACACATGCCTGCTGTGCGGGTATGGGATGTGTCGGAGCGCAGCCAGGTGGTGGAGCTTCAGGAGCATAAGTATGGCGTGGCATGTGTGGCCTTCTCACCCAGCGCCAAGTACATTTTCTCAGTGGGCTACCAGCATGACATGATCGTCAATGTCTGGGCCTGGAAGGTGAGTGGGCTGCTGGCCTCAGGACAGGCGGGGCCGGGAGGGGAGCCAAGAAATTGCTGACCGGTGGCCTTCACTTCCGCCTGCTGGCCTCAGTCCCTTTCTAGAGAACTCTGAGCAGAAAGGAGCAACTGGGTATCTAGGATGCTGAAGAAGGGGCAGAAGGAGAGGTCAAGTTCACAGCTTGTCTAACCTCCTTCAGTGTGTAAGTTTCTTTTCCCTCAGCTCCTAGAAGCAGAGCCTTGATTTCCCTTGACTTTCTCTCCAGAAAACATTGTAGTGGCTTCCAACAAGGTGTCCAGTTGGGTGACAGCAGTATCCTTCTCTGAGGACTGCAGCTATTTTGTCACTGCAGGCAACCGGCACATCAAATTCTGGTACCTCGATGACAGCAAGACCTCAAAGGTGAGGCAGCAAGTAGCCACTAGTGTGGGGTCTGCTCAAATCTGTTCCACCTGCGCCCCCTTCTGCATGCTCAAAAGCCCCTTGGAAGTCTCAGCTGGGCCAGGTGCTATGTCAATCTGCAAGGGAAGCCTTCTCCCTCTCTCCCCAGGGCCTGCTTTCCAGGGGATAGCCTGCAGGGTGGGTGGGTGGCACCTGTGGTGGGTCTCCACAGGTGAATGCCACTGTGCCCCTGCTGGGCCGCTCTGGGCTGCTGGGGGAACCTGCGGAACAACCTGTTCACTGAAGTAGCCTGTGTATCACATCCTCAGGGCAGCTGTGCGAGTTCAGTGACCGGCGACTGTTGGACAAGTGGGTGGAGCTAAGGGTAAGTGAATGCTTTGTTGGCACCCTCCCGTCTGTCACCTCCGGGCTCCGGGGCACCTGAGTCTGCATGCACGCTGGGGGAGGCCCCAGGCGGAGGAAGGTGTTTGGGAACCTCTCTGCTCGCTCGTGCTCTCTGTCTCTGCCTCTTCCTCTGCTTTCCTCTTCTACTCAGCACACAGACAGCATCACAGTAAGTGTGCTGGCCCTGTCCGCTGCCTCTGCTGCCTTTCTCTTGGCCGGCCTTTTCTGGGTGTGTCTTTGTCCAAACCTCAGGTGCCTTATAAGGCTTGCTGACTCCTTCCCCCTAATTGCACGGGGCTGTGAGCCCTCTGGCCAGCTGCTGTTAGAGGGAGGGGCATTGAGGGGCTCCAGCCAGGGCAGCTGGCCTGCCTTGCGCTTGTCCTTGCCTCTTGGCTCATGGCTGTTGAGGTGTCGGGTGAAGGAGTGGGCAGACGCCCTTGCTGACTGGGGCTTCTGTGCTCACAGACCACAGTGGCCCACTGCATCTCGGTGAGCCAGGACTACATCTTCTGTGGCTGTGCTGATGGCACCGTGCGCCTTTTCAACCCCTCCAACCTGCACTTCCTCAGCACGCTGCCCCGACCCCATGCCCTGGGGACAGACATTGCCAGCATCACAGAGGCCAGGTGAGCGGTGTGGGTGGGCCCCTGAGTCCTGTCAGAGCCCCACTCTGTGCCAGGCCATCCCTGGCATGCTGCAAGGAGAGGAGGGCACACATAGACCTCTGGGAAGACCCTTGCAGTCAAGCACAGGTGGGTCCTTTAGCATTTGTTGCTCACTGTGGGCAACCGTGGTAATCTGAGTCTGCAGTGTGGTAATGCATTGTCCTGTAAAGACCACAGCTAGGGCAGACGGGCAGTTCCTTAGGGTTTCTGAGAGAGACTGGAAACCTGACGGAGCAGGCCTTTCTCCCTCAGGGTGGTCCTGGGTAGCAGCTGCGGTAGGAGGGTCTTATTGTAGCCTCGGGCCTTGGGTTGGTTGATTGCAGGAAGTGAAGTTTTGCTCTGGTTTCAGTGCTGTCAGGAAGCGGGGCAGTTCTGCAGTTGGGTATATTAATTTCTCTTTCAGGGCAGGAGGGGGCTAAATCTGCAATTGGCAGGAAATGATATATGACCATGATTGTGGTTTGCACAGTGCCCTTCCTTGTCCTCTGACGTGAGTCTAGAAGGGCCTGACATCTGCTTGGCTGCATCACGGCCACACACTGTCCCCGCCTGACGTTGGGGGCTATGAAATAGCTTGTGTTCTTTTGGAGAGCCCCATGGCAAGGAATGCCAGGCCAGCCGCTGCGTTCTTTCTCCAGTGACTGCTGGCCAACCTGCTGCTCCTCCCTTTAGTGCCCCATTTCATTAGCGCTCACTCACCAGTTTGCCCTGTCTGCCCAGGACACCCCGCTCCCCTCTTTCCTCAGTCGCCTTTTCGCTGGAGTGGCCAATGCGAAGTATCGGGACACCATCGCCTTGACCTTTGATCCTGCAAATCAGTGGCTGTCTTGTGTGTACAATGACCATAGTACTTATGTCTGGGATGTGAAGGACCCCAAGAAAGTGGGCAAGGTGTATTCAGCTCTGTATCATTCCTCCTGCATCTGGAGTGTAGAGGTACGTGGGCCAGGTCTGCTGAGACTGACCGTGTTTCCTGGGCTACCATTAGGAGCTGGGGTTCCTCAAGTGTGGAATTTGTTTCCTCCAGCACCCTTGCTCCCCCAGCAGTTCCCCTGGGTCCCTTCGTATCTGTTAATTGGCTCTGAGGATGCGAGGGGATATTAGTGCTGACTCATCTCAGACGTTTTTCAGTATGCCCCTGTGCAGTCTAAGCTTGGCCTCTTTGGACATGTTCCTGAACTTGACCAAACCTTAGTTTCTGCAATTGTGAAATGACATACCTGATGCATTTGATTTTTACGAAAAGGAGACAATGTAAGTGGGATATTTAGAATGCCTAGTACTTACTAGGTGCTTGGTTAATGTATATTCCTTTACTTGTTAAAGACAAGAGCTAATCATTATGACTTGCTTGCTATGGGATAAGCCTGGGGCTAAGTCTTGACCAGCCTTTTCTGTACTCTCATTCCGTCCCATCTCTGTGGGCAGCCAAGGTCTGACCCGGGTCCCTCTGGTCCTTGTGCTCCTCCAGGTCTACCCTGAGGTGAAGGACAGACAACAGGCCTGCCTGCCCCCGAGCTCCTTTATCACCTGCTCTTCTGACAGCACCATCCGCCTGTGGAATACAGAGAGCTCTGGGGTGCATGGCTCCACCCTGCACCGAAACATCCTCAGCCACGTGAGCCTGGTGCCCCCACACCACAGTCTCAGGATCTGGGTCTCCAGACCAGACTGTTCCAGATGTTGTTTGGCCAAACTCTGACAAGGATGTCCTCTTGGCCCGCATTTCTCTCCCTGACAGATGTCCTGTGTCAGGCCTTCCTCACCCACCTCTTCTCCTGACCTGTTTCACTAGTACCTCATTAAGATCATCTATATGGATGGGAACATGCTGGCCCTGCTGGACACCGAGCTGCCTGGGGGAGACAAAGCCGATGGGTCCCTGATGGACCCCCATGTGGGCATCCGCTCTATGTGCATCAGCCCCAACGGGCAGCATCTAGCATCAGGGGACCGTATGGGCACGCTCAGGTAAGGCCATTTGTGGAGTGCAACCCGTTGCCTCCAGGGGACAGGATGGGGGAACTTTAGGCCCCCAAGGACAGAGGTTCAGGAGGGTTTAGCTGAAAAGGGTTGGGGACAAAATTTATTATATTCAAGGGAAAGATACTAACTTGACAATGAAGAAACGGCAAAACCCACCCTTAGCCAAGTCATTAAGGTTAACATCCCGTGGCAGCAGCATGAATCTGGTGAGAGGGTACACTGAGAGGCTTCAAAATGTTCCCAGAAAATGTTATGACTCTTAAGAACTGCCAATAAAATGTTGAACAACAACCAACGTTGATGGAAAGTTTCTTTTAGTTCTGTTTTTCCATGCAGCCTCCTCCTAGCATTGTGTCTGGTATTCTTGACCCAAATGTATAAGGAACTTAGGATAGTCATGAGGAAACATCAGGCAAACTTCATTTGAGGTACACCTGCCAGAGTAACTTATCATACTCTCCCAGGTGTCACGGTAGGAAAGACAAGCAAAGACTGAAAGCCGTTCTAGACTGGGACAGATGACACCCATGTGCCGTGGGGGCTCCTAGGATCCTGGAGCAGAAGAAGGACATTCATGGGATAAACAAACTCATTGGCATTGGGTTGATTCCAACTCAGAGCAACCCCCGCTGGTGACATTTAAATAAAGTCTAATAATGTTGTACCAGTGTGACCTCCGTGGTCCTTATCACTGTGTACTGTAGTACATAAAACATTAATACGAAGGGAGACCAGGTGAGAGAGTTGAATGTGACATATCTTGACTCATTTTTCTAAGTCTAAAGGTTCAACCCAAAAGGTAAAGTAAAACAGCTCTTGATGGAGAGGAAAAGGTGGAAGGGGGTGGGTGATGATTCTTTCCCCCGCTGCCTGGCACTGAACGGCCTGTCCTCTCTTCTCATTTTGCAGGGTCCATGAATTGCAGTCCCTGAGTGAAATGCTGAAGGAGGAGGCCCATGAGTCAGAGATTCTGTGCCTGGAGTACTCGAAGCCAGACACAGGTACCTGGCCCTGGCCTAGAATGGCCTTGAGTGAGCCCCTCCAGTCTGGCCAGAGCCACTGATACTTGTCCTGCCTCTTGACTATGGGGCTGATCGTTCTTTTGGCTACCAAAAGAGTTAGTGATCCTTCTTGATGTCTCTGAAGGCTTTGGGGAGGACTGCATCTCAACTCTGCCCGACTCCATGGCTCATGTGGCTTAAGGATGTGGGGCTCAGTTTCTCTGGGTGCTCTTTGCTGGGCACTCATCAGCTGACGGAGTTCATCCCATCCCAGGTCTGAAGCTGCTGGCCTCAGCGAGCCGGGACCAGCTGATCCATGTGCTAGACGCAGGGCGGGAGTATAGCCTGCAGCAGACGCTGGACGAGCACTCCTCCTCCATCACCGCTGTCAAGTTCGCAGGTGTGGGCAGAGCACTTAGACACACTCTGCCACCTACCACACCTGCAACCTGCCTGCCACGCCCAACACTCCATAGATTCTGAAAGGGTGTGTGTATGTGT
>NW_027458020.1:305000-397500 GCF_050624435.1 Tenrec ecaudatus | reverse complement strand
GTTATTGTGAGATGACATAAGAGGACTTCGTGGAGGCCCTTCCAAGAGAGGGTTGGAAGATAGCATGGTAAGAGGCCTGGTCAGGAATGTGCTCATTGTTTCCATCCCCTTCTCCCAGAAGCCAATGCTCTAGGGAGGAAAGGCAGGCCCAGAGACAGGGAAGGGCTAGGGAAGAGGGAGCGATAGGAGAGCAATAGAAAAGACAGGTTAATCTCCCTCATTCCCAGTATAGCTCCTCAAACCTCAGGTAAAGCCTCTGATTCTGAGGCTGAGGCTTATAATAGGAGCAGACTGAACATTTAATCCCTCAAGCTGCCTGGAAAGTGTGGGAGCTGATTAAGATGGCAAGAGATGAAGAAGGAAGGAATCTACTGGTTACAGATGTGAAAGCACCTGTTAGTGAAGCCTTCTCAGTTTCTTATTGCCTTATCAATGTCATCAGTCCACTTAATGTACTCACTTTCCAAACGCCTATTAACCAATTGTACATACCTTGAGTTCTTTCTAGGAGGCAATGTTAATATTCTCATTTCCGAGTTGAGGCCACAGAAGTTTGGACAATTTCTGGATGTTGTTGTTGCTGGCAGGTGCTCATCAAGTTGATTCCAACTCATAGCAACCCCCGTGCATACCGGAAGGGAGCATGGCCCCGTCCTGTGTCCCCCTCTCTGGAGGGCACTTGCCTCAAATCTTTAAATTCAAAGCTTCATGTTTTGTCAAATGAAATCATTTCATCAGTCAATCTCAGAAATCTTTATGTAAAAACGTTGGAAACGCCTTTCACTCAATGTCTAGGGAGGCTGAGTAAGGTGGGAGGGGCTCCAGGACAGATGGTGGGAATCACTCCTGCAGGTGGGTGGTAGGTTGGCGAGGCCAGTCTGACTTGCCTCCCTGCTGACTGACCTCAACCAGCAATGGGCAGCTGGACACATGGCATGAAGTGATCTCTGGTCTTCGTGGCGGTGGATGCCAGTAGACCGTCAGGTATGGGAGACCCATGAGAAAATAGGTTACTTTTCTCTTTCTCTCCAAGTTTCTCTGTGATCTCTTTATGCTGCCTGAGCCCGCATGCATACTGACAAAGGCAGACATGTGCACACACATGGCAAAGTAAATAGAGACGCCCACATTCACAGACGTATCCATCCACGTGCAAATAGGCACATATTTGCACATGCATGCCAAAGCAGACACAGACATCCATGAATGCACATGTATTCGTGCAAGATGATTTTCATGGGGAAAAAAAGATCAGATCTATCACTGTTAAGTCCACTCCAACTCAAAGCAACTGTAGAGCACAGAGGAGAACTGCCCCATTGGGTTTCCAAAGCTGTCATCTTGTCAGACACAGTCAGCCACCACTTTCTCCTGCAGAGCAGCTGGGGTTTTCCAACTGCCGGCCTTTCACTTAGCAGCCGAGCACTTGCTGGTTTTCATAGGAGTCTGGAAATCAGTTTCATTGCCTGCTAGTCACACCTCCGCTGTGACTTAGCACAGCCTGGTAAGCATGGAAGGAGAAAAATCTTCCTTCCCGAGGTAGTTGAGTGGTTTTCCCCTGAGGAAATGGTTCAGAAGAAGATTTCCTTCAAGAAATCAGAACACTCTTGAAGAGAAATTTCCTGCCATAACATTTGTTTGCTTGACAACGAGACAAATGAAGCAGCCCTCTGACTTCCCCCTGGGTCCTCTTTCTCATCATGTCTGCTCTGCTCTGCTCAGCTACAAGGCTCCAGGTCCTGGGAGCAAGGGTGCCCTTCTAGTTGGAACCTCACAGGGCTCCACTGTGAGTCAGGGAAAGACCTGGAAACTTGAGCATCCTGAAACGGGGCCTGCATAGCAATATCATCTGTCATCAGGCTCATCGTTTCTCTCATTTTATGTAAGATCATTGAGCCCTTGGAGCCCTGAGAAATTCTCTCAGCGGAAGCCATCCTCCTCCCATGAATCCAAGAGGGACTGCTTAAAGATTGTTGTCTTCTACTTACAGGAATACCAGCAACCAGTTGCCATTGAGTCAACTCACACTCATGGAGAGCCCAAGTGTGTTAGAGAAGTCCGGTCCCTAGAGTTTTCCATGGCTGGGGTGGGTTTTTTCCAGAGGCATATCACCAGGCCCTTCTTGGAAGGCACCTCTGGGTGAACTCAAACCTTTAACCCATAGTTCGCAGCCTAGCTCATGAACACCATCCAAGGACGGTACAGTTCCTTGCAAATGGTCACCTGCAGTAGATGAACCAAGGTCAAGTAACTGCCTGAGAAACATCAACCAGAGGAAAGCAGAGTGAACCCCAGGGTTCTTGGGAAGAGGGCCAGAGAGTGAAAAAGGAGAAAACAGCTTTCTTGGGACATCAGAAAGGAAAGGACTCCACTTAGTGGATGCCATAGAACAATCCCAAGCCAAGCATGGGTGAGAAACAGACCCCACCCAAACCCAGCGGGCTGGATTCTGTCCCCAAGTATTGAACACCAGACATGGATATGACAGAGCCGCTAGTCGTCCTTGGAAAGAAAATGTTTGCCCATTGTCTGGTAGTTTTGCAGCATTTGAACAACCAGGCCTCTGCTGCCTCTTCTGGCCTGAAATATAATTGCAGCCATAACCGCCCAGCATTTCAATGGGTAGAACTCCCTGGGGAGGGCTAAATACCCAAATCATTTGGGAGATCATTTTAGGATTGTCCAGGAGATCTTTGGCTGTGTCTATTATATGAACTATGGTGTCGTTTTTTTTAAAAAAAGAAACTTTTTATTGTAAGGTGGGTTAAGATTTACAGAGAAAATCAGCTTTGCACATAACAATTTATACTCGTTTTTTTTATGTGACATTGATGACAATCTCCTGCAATGTAATATCACTCATGCCATTGAAACTCTGCTTCCTGTTTTCATTCACCCTTCTCCCCAAACCTTGCCTGCCTTTTGAATTTGGCCTTGGGCAAATACTGCCTATTAGCTTTTGAATGGTTGATGGTTCTGAGGAATGTGTGCTCCTCAGTGCTATGATTCATTTTGGTGTAGTTGTTCTTATCAGGTGCCATTGAGCCAGTTGCAACCCACATTGACCCTATGCCAAACAGAAAGAATCACTACCTAGCCCTGAATTATTCTAATTGTTCCCAAGCTTGAGCCCCTTGTTTCAGTCACTGTCAATCCATCTCCTTAAGGGGCTTCCTCTCTTTCACTGTCCCTCTACTTCACCTGGCATGATGTCCTTCTCCAGGGACTAGTCTCTCTTAATAACATGACCAAAGTATGTGAGAGGAAGTCTCACCATCCTTGCCTTTAAGGAGCCCTCTGACCATACTTCTTCTAAGACAGATCTGTTTGTTCCCTTGGCAGTCCATGTTACTTTCAATATTCTTCACCAGCACCACAATTCAAACATATCAATTCTTCTTCAGCCTTCCTTATTCAATGTCTGACTTTCACATACTTATGAGGCAATTTAAATTACTATGGCTTGGGTAAGGTGCACCTTAGTCCTCAAAGTAACATCCTTGCTTTTTAGCACTCTACAGACGTATTGTGCACCAAATGTATCCATATGCAATGCGTCATTTGATCTCATGATTGCAGCTTCCAAGAGCATTGATTATAGACCTCATCAAGACAAAAATCCGTGACAACTTCAACAAATAACAACAAATTAAAAAAACAACAAACTTCTCCATTTATCATGGTACCTATAGATCAAGTTGTGAGGATGTGTGTCTTCTTGACATTGAGTTGTAATCCATACTGAGGGCTGCAACCTTTGATTCTCATAAGGTTCACATTATAAACCTGTCTATTTTTCAGGGGGTGGAATTCAGTTCCAGACCTGAAGGGTGATGAAGGACCATAGTAGTGGGGATCTCTCTAGTCTATCTAACCAATAAATCTCATCTTTTATCATTATTATTATTACTATTGGTAGTAGTAGTATGACTTTCAGTTTTCTTACACATTACTCCCCACTCTATCTAGGATCATGTACCATGATCCCTTTCAGAGCAGCTGTTTGTGATAGGCAGGCACCATTTAGTTCTTCTGACCTTAGCATCATAGAGGCTGAGGTACGCATAGTCCATTACTGATTTGGACTAATTGTTGCCAGGCATCTTGATTTTATTCACTGTTATTTGCTCCAGACAGGGTGCAATAGTTTATTGTGCCACCCTGGCCGATAAACACAAGTAGGATTAATCGAAGGGCAGAGGGATAAATGGCTTCGTGAGCCTTGCCTTGCTTGTACTGTGCCTCAATTTAAAGGGGTACACTGCATGTGGGATGCCTAGCTTGTGGACTGTGTCGCTGTAAGTTGAGGTCCATTTAATCCCACAGGATTGGTATGTTCATCTCTGGAGCTGGGGACCGACAGTTGGTGACAGTTGGTGACTTGCCTTGCTGTTTGCTGCCTGGGTATATATAGCCCAGCTCTCTCTACAGAAAGGGACTGGCAGCTGGCGGCTCTCAAGCCTTAAAGGACTGCTAGTGTCTCACTGTTTTATAATTTCACTGTTAGTTTCTTGTGTTATCTATCTGTATATAATTTAGTGGTTCATTTCTTGTATTGTATATCTAGCTTTATAAATATATGTATATATAATTACTAGCAATATGGTTTTGTCTCTCTAGAGAACCCTGTCCAACACATAGGGTGAGACCAAGAACCGACTTTTAGTTTGCTACTCACTAGCTTTTGAAGACCCCAGTCACTTCCCTGATGGATACAGAACATTGTCTTTGTGAGCTAGTTTGTACCAATTGATCTTTAGGTCTCTAAGAGCTTTGTTCCTGATCCCCCATATTTAGGACACGCTCCCTCAAGGGGTTTTGTTATAGCTAAGGCATTTTCATAACGATGCCTCCTGGATGCACTATTATATTCATGGACATATTTGTAGTATATGCTAATATGTATATAGAACTATTCTCTGTCAAACCTATATTTATTCATGGGGCTAGTCCCATTCTCCCTCCCACAACTGCTCAGATTTTGTGGTTTTTCTATCTATCTATTTATCTCTCTAGCTATCCTTGTATGTTATTGTTATTATTGGAGTATTTATCTCTGTTGCCTTTAATGCTTGTAGTCTACTGAGAAAGGTTAGTGTTTTGATGTTCCAAATGTTTCCTCATTTTCTGGGTTACATGACACAAACCAATAGAAGAAGAGAAAAGAAAAAAATTTAACCCAAGTAATAACATCAACAATAAAACCAATTTAGTCTTTTGGTTAAGAATTAGTCAGACTTTCCCACTCCTAGGCTAACCCTTGAAAGAAAAAGAATGAGATAAAAGACCATAGGGAGGAAGAAAGGAGAGTGGGAGGCAAGGGAATAAAGAAAGAAGGTGGCAGGGTTGTGTGAACAATTAATGTGGACCTTCTTTGATGTGTATTAAAAATAATATTGACTGGCTTTTCCAATACTCACCAAAAAATATTTATATCAATCAAGAAAACCTCACTAACCTGGAATCAATTCTGACATATAGCAACCCTTTGGACAGAGTATAGAACTGCCCCTGTGGGTTTCCAAGGCTGTAAATCTTTACAGGAGTAGAAAATCTCATCTTTCTCTTGTGGAGTGGGGGTGGGGAGGGGAGTTTCGAACTTCTGATCTTGCAGTTAGAAGTCCAACTCATAATCTGCTTCACCAACAGGGCTCCTCCTTTCATCATTAATCTAGACTGTTTGACCTTCTTGGCTTACTGGGTTTTATTTTCTCGCTTTGGAAGACATGGTACCAAAAGACACACCATTTCCTAGCCCCCCAAGAAATCAAAAGTAAGCAAAAACAAAACAGGAAAAACTAGCAACCCAATCCAAACCAACTAACCTATTTAGCCATATAGATAAAGGATACTAGTAGCCAACCTCTGAGTTGGGGGCAATAGGGATGGATGGGGACTGTGGTTAAAAGGCACGTGTCAGCTCATCCACAGGGGACATTCAAATTCTAGCTCCAGACTGTTGTTGCCTTGGGGAAATGCAAGGATTTTAAGGCCTGATTTTCTGTTTGTAACTGAGATGCTGAGAATATAAAATTCGATGTGAAATCGTCAACTTTTCAAATATTGGATCACATTAGTTAAAACCACTTTTCAGGCTGCTCATCATCATACTAGCACATCATTAGGCTAAAATCATATCAAAGACATCTGGTTTGTCCCCTGTGCCCTTTAAGGACAACTGAAACATAAGGACGGGAATGTGACATTCATTCTTCCTCTAGACCCTCACCCTTTGCCTCCATTGGCTGGCGTTCATAGAAGAGGCAGACGGTTTTGTTCAACTTCAGCATAATCAGAGTCCTGAGAGTTAAACACAATACATATATAATTTCATACTAGTTGTTTTAATATTAGCCCAAACAAAACCAACAAAAACCCAACCCGTTGCTGTTATGTTGGTTCTGGCTCCTGAGGACCCCCTGGGTGCCAGGGAGAAACTACACATCACAGGATTCTCAAGCCTGTGCGCTTCTAGAAGCAGGCCATTAGTTATTTCTTCTGAGGGGTGCAACTGCCCACCTCTTGATACGTTGAGTCCTTAACCATTGGTGCCACCCAGGGTCTCCCAGTCTTCGTATGTGACCCCCAAATTCCTTGACAGGCTACCTATAGGAAGGTAGAGTCTATGCCCTTTCCCCTTAAATTGGGATGTTTCATGACCTCTGTGACCAATAGATTATGGAGAAGATGACACTGTGACATCTAGTTTGGGCAACCCCCTTCCCTCCCCCAAAGTGCTTCACAGCTTCTGAAAAATCCCTTCAAAGACTTCTTCTTGAGTGCTCACCCTCAGAATGTCCAGCCTCCACGTGCTACCTCTCAGGACACTTCTCAGCTCCCGGACACTATGCTGAAAGGAGCCTGAGCCACCTGGAAAGGCCACGTGGAGACACTCCAACCAACAACCCAGCTAAGCACACAGCTAACGGCCAGCTTCTGCTGCCAGCCCTCTGAGTGCACGTGTAGGCACTGGAGTCACCAGAGGACACTGCCCCAGCTCCCATGTGACTGCCAACTCATGGGAGACTCCAAGCACGACCCACTGGCCTCCCAGCAACCACACGATGATGGTCCTTGTTTGAAGCCACTGTGTTTGGGGAGGGGCGTTTCTTGCCCAGCCACAGGGATGAGAACCTGCATCTCAACAACATGCAGGTGGGTGATGGGGCCGTCTCTCGAGCAAGGCAGCCTCCCTTCTTGTCAACTCCTGGGGATTTTTGTTGTTCTTGCCACTGCTGCCACAATTCCCCAGGAGCTAGAGGAAGGCAGGCAGCAGGCTTCAGGTGGCCAGGAGGCAGGAGCCTCTGTGGGAAGCAGTTACAGTGGGAGACATAACCTTAAAGGCAGGAGCCTGACTTTACCTTTGCCTCCTGGAGATTTGGGGTGCAGAACACCTGTCAAAACCCATCTTCTGTCCAACCCTGATCATACGTCTGTCTTATGTTTGCACACAGGACGCAGACTTGTGAACACCCAAAGAACAGGGTCTGGCACCAAGAAACCAGCGCCACAAGGAACTGATGTTTCTCCAGCAATGGGGAGGGGTGGGATGAGAGGAAGAAAGGAGTACAAATCACTGGATCAAAACAAGGTGGGGAAAGGGAGAGAGTGAAGGAGGGAGACTGTGAGGCTGAAGGGAAAAGGCAGGGAAGGAAAGGAGAAAGGTGGGGGTGGGGAGAGAGGAGTGAAGAAGAAATGGAGGAGTGCGGGAGGGAAGATGGAAGGTGAAGGCAGGCAGGAAGACGTGAGCAAAGGGAGGGAAGGAAGAAAAGAGAAAGAGAAGGGCAAGAAGAAGAAAGGAAGGTAGGGAAGAAAGGAAGAAAACGAGAAACCTAATGTCAATGGCACCCTCTATGTTTTTATTTCCTGTTTTTCTGAGGTAGCCTCTTCAGCAGAAGCAAATGGGCTGAATCGCCTCAAACTCCACCTAGGTAGAAAGCACGGGTTTCATTTTGCCCGGGCCTGTGAAAATGTTTGAACTGAGCAGCATTAACAAGGAGACAGATATTACCCCACGTGGCTGTTGCACTCTGATGATGCCAAGGCAACGGGAATGGGGGCTCATTATTTCACCAGGTGACAAAAAAATAGTATTTTGACGTTTCACCCTGAACGTGGGGAAGGGGGGAGTGGGGGAGGAAGCAGGGGCCATTTGTGGAGTCTCCTCTTGCCATTGCGATGCCCCTTGGCCTGCCAACAACCTGAGGTCCTGCACTCTGCCAGTGAGGGGCTTGGCTGCAGGCCCTAGCCCAGCATTTCTTATCAGATTTACTGTGACAAGTGATGGGAGAAAAGAAAGATGCTGTTAACAGCGCATCCGTTCAGACCCTGCTATTTAGAAATTTGGATTTATATTTTGTCAGAGAGAAGTAGCACTGATAATAATCTTTGCACTACCCTTGGAAAAAATTATTCATAATCTTAAAACAATAATCCATAGCATATGTGGAGCTCTGAGAACCAAGGGATGGTCAGAAGCATTTTTAGATAGATGTCTCATTTCATCTTCAAAGCAACCCAGTGAGGAATAAGAAAAGTTGGCTTATGACTTCCCTTTTGGAAAGTGAGTCTTTGGAAGCACAGAGAGGTCCAAGGTCACATAGTCAATAAGTTAGAGAGCCTGGATTTGAACCTGAGCGGTCTGCTGCCAGAGGTACTTTTTTTGCTCGTGTTTATTAAGGCAACTTGCAGCCCTGGCAAGGATTCAGATAGAATTGAGGATCATTTTTTTAACAATTTATTAGGGGCTCATACAACTCTTATCACAGTTCATACATATACATACATCAATTGTATAAAGCACATCTGTACAGTCTTTGCCCTAATCATTTTTTTCTCCTCTTTTCTTTTCTTACATTTTAATAGGGACTCATTCAACTCTTATCACAATCCACCCATATTCATACTTCAATTGTATAAAGCACATCCATACATTCCCTACCCCAATCATTCTCAAAGCATTTGCTCTCCACTTAAGCCCTTTGCATCAGGTCCTCTTTTTTTCCCCCTCCCTCCTCTTCCCCCCTCCCTCATGTGCCCTTGGTAATTTATACATCGTTATTTTGTCATATCTTGCCCTATCCGGAGTCTCCCTTCCCCCGGTTCTCTGCTGTCCCTCTCCCAGGGAAGAGGTCACATGTGGATCCTTGAAATCAGTTCCCCCTTTCCAACCCACTCACCCTCCACTCTCCCAGCATCGCCCCTCACACCCTTGGTCCTGAAGGTATTGTCCACCCTGGATTCCCTGTACCTCCAGCCCTCATATGTACCAGTATACAGCCTCTGCCCTATCCAGCCCTAACAGTGCTTCTCTCTATCCTTGTGGAGCCCTGGTGATGGGCTGGGCTGCTAAGTAGTAGGTTAAACAGGCTTTCCCCTCCTGTGAAAAGTTACACTCTCGGGAAACTCACAGGTTGCTCTGAATCAAGGTCAACTCAATGGCAGTGAGTTTGGCTTTTTAATGTCTCTCCCTGTTGTTGTTGTTGTTGTTGTTGTTGTTGTTAGTTTGCCATCCAGTTTGTTCCGGTCCATGGCAAACCTATTCACAGCAGAATGTAACAATAACAGCTCCTCCTCCATCCACCCAAGTGTTCCTATGCTCAGTCCTCTTGTTGTAGTCACTGGGTCAATCCAGCTCTTCAAGGGCCTTCAACCTTTTTTCACAGCCCTTCCATTTTTCTAAGCATGATGCCTCTCCAGGGACTGGTCTCCACTGACAACATGTCCAAAGTCTCACCATCCTTACTTCTAATGGGAATTCTGGCCGTACTTCCAAGACAGATTTTGTTTGTTCTTTTGGCAGTCCATGGTACTGTCAATATTCTTTGCCAGTACCATGGTTCAAATTCATACAGTTTACCTGGGTCTTCTTCACTCAATGGCAAGCTTTTCACATGCAGATGAGGCAAATGAAAATACCATGGTTTGGATCAGGTGCACTTCCTGCTTAAAGTAACATCCTAACTTTTCAACATTCTAAAGAGCTCTTATGCAGCAGATCTACCCAGAGCAATGTATCTTTTCATCTCTTGACTGCTGCTTCCAGGAGCATTGCTTGTGGATCCAGACAAGACAAAATCCTTGACAACTTCAAGTTTTTCTCGATTTATCATCATGTTACCTATTGGTTCAGTTGTGAGGACTTTGGTTTTCTTTGTGTTGAGTTGTATCCCACATTGAAGGCTGCAATCCTTGATCTTCACCAGCAAGTGCTTCAAGTCCCCCATCCTTGTCAGCAAGCCAAACTGTGTTGTCTGCATATAGCAGTTTGTTAATAATATTTCCTCCAAATCTGATTCTGTGTTCTTCTTCATATAATTTGGCTTCTCTGATTATTTGCTCACCATACAGATTGAAAAAGTATAATAAGTGGGTGCAACCTGGATGCACACCTTTCTTAATTCTTAAACCATGCAATCTACCCTTGTTCTATTTGTGCTACTGCTTCTTAATCCATGTACAAGTTTCACATGAGCAAGACAAAGTGTTCTGGAATTCCCTTCTCTAAACTATCCATGCTTTGTTATGATCCACACAGTCAGATACCTTGGGTGTTAATAAAACATAAGTAAACATCTTTTGGGTATTCGCTGCTTTCAGGCAAGATCCATCTGATATCTGATATCCTTTGTTCCACATCCTCTTCTGAATCTGGCTTAAATCTCTGGGAAACCAAACTCACTGCCTTGTAGTTGATGACAGCTCATCCTGACCCTATATTATAGGGTAGAACTAACTGCCCCTGTGAGTTTCTGAGACTGTAACTCATTATGGGAGTAGAAAACCTTGCCTTTCTCCCACGGAGTGACTGATGGTTTAGAACTGCTGGCCTTGGGGTTTGCAATCCAACCTGTAACCACTGTGCCACGATGGCTCTTGAATGCTGAATATGGTAACTTTCTGTCAATGAATTAATGCAACTGTTGTTGTATTAGCTTCAGTACAATTTGACTCACATGTGATGCCAATGATAGTGTTACATAATTTGACCATTCCGTTGGTCTCCCTTCTTTGTTATGTATACACATATGGATCTCTTCCAGTCAGTTAACCAAGTAGCTGTATTCCAAATTTCCTGACATAGATGAGTGAGTGCTGCCAGTGCTTTATCAGCTTGTGGAAACATTTCAATAGATATCCCAGCAATTCCAGGCATCTTGTTTTGGGCTAGTGCTTTCCATGCATCTTGGATTTCTTCTTTCCTGACCATTGGTTCTTGCTCATATGTTACCTCCTGAAATGATTGAATGTTGGTCTATTCTTTTTGATACAGTGACTCCATATTGTTTCCATCTTCCTCAGATGTTTCCTTCATTATTCAATATTTTGCCCATAGAATTTTTTAATATTGCACCTCGATACTTGACATTTTTCTTCAGTTCTTTCAGTTTAAGATATGCTGAATATGATCTGTTTTGGTTTTCTAACTCTAGGCTTTTGCACATTTTGTGATAATATTTTACTTTGTATTCTCGAGTTGTCCTTTGAAATTTTCTTTTTAGCTCTTTACTTCATCATTTCTCCCATTTGCCTTAGCTACTCTCTGATTAAGAGTAAGTTTCAGAGTCTCTTCTGATAAGCACTTGTATCTTTTCTTTATTTCATTTTTTTAAAAATGACACTGTGCTTTATTCAGAGATGTTCTCAAAATTTGGTGGGTTATTATCAAGGTTGTATATTGACTCTCGTGTACTTGTTTGCATTTTCTTGAACTTCAACTTGAGCTCACATATGAACAATTGCTGATCTGTTCCACAATCAGCCCCTGGACTGGTTTCAGTTGCTGATATTGAGCTTCTTTTATTGTCTCTTCCCACAGGTGTAGTCAATTTGATTTCTGTGTATTCCATCTGGAGAAGTCCACATTTATTGTCACCTTTTTTGTTGTTGATCATATGTTTGAAGAAATAATTAATCATGCAAAATTCTAACATACAATCAAAATAAATTGGTAATTATTGGTGATTGGAGTGCAAATGTAGGAACCAAAGAGGAAAGAACAGAAGTTGGAAAATATAGTATATGCTATCAGCAATTTATTGGTCTTGCAAACTCTGTCATGCGATCTCCAGCTTGGTTTCTATCACCAAGACCATATTTTTCAACTACTGATCCTTCCTCTTTGTTTTCAACTTTTGCATTCCAATAGCATTTTGATAGCAAGTCTGACAAATTTGGGACTGAATATGGTGGTAGAATTATTCAATTTCTGTGTCACCAGCTTTGGGTGGTTGGTGCATAAATTTGAACAATAGTTGTATTGATTGGTTCTCCTTGAAGGGGGTTAGATAGCATCCTATCAAAGATAGCATTGTACATTAAAATAGATCTTAAAATGTCCTTTTGATGATGAATGCAATGTTGTTTCTCTTGATTGTGTCATTTCCAGCAGAGTAAACCGTAAGATTTTCTGTTTCAAAATGGTCAATATCAGTCCATTTCAGCTAACTAATGCTTACAATATCAATCTTTTTGTATTCCATTTCATTTTTAATGACTTCCAATGTCCCTAGATTCATATTTCATACATCCCAAGTTTCAATTATTAATGACGATTTGAACTGTTTCTCCTCATTTTGAGTTGTGCCCCATCAGCAAATGAAGGTCCTGATAGCTATACTCGATTTGCATCATTATGGTCGACTTGCCTATGAAAAGTCAGCTCTTCCTCTTCCTCAGCCGTATTTTGAGTACTTTCCAAGTTGAAGAGCTCATCTTCTGGCACACGTTCTGACAATGTTCTTCTGTTGTTCATGGGGGGTCTAGTAACTGACAGTGTTGCTGCTATCCATAGGGTTTTCAATGGCTCATTCTTCCCATGTGGGCAGCCAATTCCTTCTTCATTGTCTGTTCTTTGTCTGGAAGCTCTTTGGGTGACCCTGCTGGTATATGAAATGCCAATCACATAGCTCCCAGTATCACACAAAACAAAAGTCACCACAGTACCACAAAATGCCAGACAAGTGATGGACCTCTATTCTTAGTGAGGCGTGGCCTGGTGGGAGGAGTGGGCCCTTAGTTGGTTCTGATCCACTTACTGGAACAAATACTGTTAGTGCTTATTTCGTAAATGTGAAATGCATAAAAGAGATCCCCCAAAATATCCTCCAATTCAGACTTTCTGCCTTTTAAAAGAGGATAACCCACTCTGATTCAAAGTAATTGAGGTGTTTTGTTTTCCCCTCCCTCTTAGGCTACAGAGACTAGACTAATCACAGCTGAGGCGGAGCGACTGAAATGACTTAAAGCACCAGCTAGACTGGCTGTCAGAAGCAGCTACAGTCAACAGCTACAGACTGACAGAGCTGCTCAGCCAAGAGCTGAGGGTTCTCAACTCCCACTTCTACTGATGGGCACAGCCAGTGGCCTCTGGGAGTTGACTGGAACCCAGCAGCCAGCTGTGAGGAGCAAGCTAATTCATCTCAGCCTGGCCCAGGTCATCAAGTCACTGAAGGAGTATCGGGAAAGAGGGAAGAAATTTGGGGTCCCACATTTGGCCACAGACAAAAGTTGTTCTGTGTTTAGACAGTAGTTCTGGGCCTGAGTTTGGGGCAGGTGTGATGAAGGAAAGTGGGCTCCCTCCCTGCATCTGGGAACAGATGGTGGGGCTGCCCTGGAAACAGCAGGCCAGTCAGCTGGAGCAAAAAAGGCTTGGACTCTAAAGCCCTGGCAGGGCAGACTGAAGCTACCTCAACTGCTTTTTCTTAACCCAATGGCTCCTGCTACCCTCACCACCCCCAACTAGGTAAAAGTGAAGAAAGATGCATTTTATTTACAGAGGCAACTTTCTAGAAAGGAGACCAGCCCACCAGCTGTGAAAGGTCCCCTTAAACCATTTTACTTTGAGCAGGAGGAAGAAATGTTGAGATTCCCAGAGCCACGTGGAATTGTGGATCCTCTAGTTTATGTTCCAGTGATGCAAGATCGATTTTTCTAGAGAAAGTCAAAATTCCTGTTTTCTTAAAAACCTCCTGATTTTTTCAAAGGCGATTCAATAACATTGGATAGAAGCCGGGTAGGCCAAAGAGCCCTGGTGGCACAGTGGGTTATGTGTTGGGCAGCTAACTAGAAGGTCAGTAGTTTGAAACCACCAGTCACACTGGGGGAGCGGGGGGTGGGGGATAGGGTGGGGGTTGTTCGAGATGAGACTTTCTAGTCCATATAGAATTTCAACCTCGGAAACCCACAGGGGCAGTTCTGCTCCGTCTTACAGGGTCACGGTGAGTTGGAATCTTCTAGATGGCAGTGAATAAGCAGGCCAACCAGAGTCCACACAGGTCCTCATTTGCCTATGGGAGTCCCAAGTCTGTGACCCTCACAGAATCGACCTTTGTGTATCGATGTTAAAAGTGAGATCCAGAGAGGGGAGCGCCTGTCCCCTTGAGGAGCAACGAGTTGACTTTCCAGTCTCCAATCTGTAGCAGACACTCCCGGTGCTCCTTCTCTTCACTCCCAAATTCCTGATTCTGTGTACTCGCCTCAGTCACCAAGGGCCAGCTCTGAAGGTCCCTTTGCTGGTGCTGGCTGAATGTGCTGAGGAACATATGCCCCTGGGAACAGCCTTGACCAGGCCCCTCACTCCTTGGATGGCAAAACTCTGAGAGGCGTGTGCTACACCCTACCCCTGGAGACTTCCTAAGTGATTAAGCAGCAGGTTCCCAGGTTTGTAATTGGATTCACAATCTATTTGTTATCGGTGGCCCTTCCCTCTACTGGCTCACAACCCCACATCATTACCTGCATGCTCAGAGTTTCCTAAATAAGCTCATTGCCTTTAAGTCTTTGACCAGGGTCTCCTTCAGTGAGAACCCAAACTAAGCCCAGGTCTGAATCGTTATGTGTCCTTCCTGCCATCCAGTTGATGCCGACTCATGGCAACTCTATAATTTGGGGTAGAACTGCACCTGTGAGTTTCTGAGACTGGAACTCTTTTTTTTTAAAACATTTTATTAGGGGCTCATACAACTCTTATTACAATCCATACATATACATACATCAATTGTATAAAGCATATCCGTACATTCTTTGCCCTAATCACTCTCAAAGCATTTGCTCTCCACTTAAGCCCTTTGCATCAGGTCCTCTTTTTTTTTAACCTCCCTCCCCGCTCCCCACTCCATCATGAGCCCTTGATAATCTACAGATTGTTATTTTGTCATATCTTGCCCTCTCCGAAGTCTCCCTCCCCACCTTCTCTGCCGTCTGTTTCCCAGGGAGGAGGTTACATGTGGATCCTTGTAATCTGTTCCCCGTTTCCAACCCACTCACCCTCTACTCTCCCAGTATCGCCCCTCACACTCCTGGTCCTGAAGGTATCATCCACCCTGGATTCCCTATGCCTCCAGCTCCTATATGTACCAGTGTACAACCTCTGCTCTATCCAGTCCTGCAAGGTAGAATACGGATCATGGTAGTTGTGGGGAGGAAGCATCCAGGATCTAGGGAAAAGCTGTGTTTTTCATCAGTACTACATCGCACCCTGACTGACCCATCTCCTCTCCTAAACCGCTTTGTGAGGGGATCTCCAGTGGCCATAAATGGGCTTTGGGTCTCCACTCTGCACTTCCCCCTTCATTCACTATTATATATATATATATATATATATATATATATATATATATATATATATATACCATATATATGGTATATATATATATTTTTTTGCATAATACCTTATACCTGGTACCTTTGGCACCATGTGATCGCACAGGCTGGTGTGCTTCTTCCATGTGGGCTTTTTTGCTTCTGAGCTAGATGGCCGCTTGTTCACCTTGAAGCCTTTAAGACCCCAGACACTATCTCTTTTGATAGCCAGGCACCATCAGCTTTCTTCGCCACATTTGCTTATGCACCCGTTTGTCTTCGCCAATCGTATCATGGAGGTGTGCAGCCAATACTGTGATTTTTTTGTTTTTTGATGCCTGATAACTGATCCCTTCGGGACCTCGTGATCACACAGGCTGGTGTGCTCTTCTATGTGGGCTTTTTTGCTTCTGAGCTAGATGGCCGCTTGTTTATCTTCAAGGCTTTAATACCCCAGACACTATCTCTTTTGATAGCCGGGCACCATCAGCTTTCTTCACCACATTTACTTGTTCACCACCTTTGGCTTCAGCAGTTGTGTCGGGAGGATGAGCACTGTAGAGTGCCAATTTAATAAAAGAAAGTATTCATGCATTGAGGGAGTGCTTGAGTTAAGGCCCAAGGTCCTGCCACCACCTTAATACTAAACCTATAATTATAGACACAGAGATCTATTTCCATATATATATATATATATATATATATATATTTCCATGTACATGTCTTTGTCTAGACCTCTATAAATGCACTTTGACTCCAACTCTCTCCTCCATCTCCCTTGACTTTCCTCCTGTCCCACTACCATGCTCCGTCCCAACCTGGGTTACAGCTATACCTCTTCTTTACGTAATCTTACCCTTGATCATTCCCTACCAGGCCTGCCACTTCCCCCTCACTACCATTTTGAGTCCCATGTTGTTCCCTTGTCCCTGTGTTTGTTAACACCACTTCCTTACCCCCCCCCCCGCACCTCCCCCTATCCCAAGTGCCCCCGGAACTGTTGGTGCTGTTGTTTTTCCTCCAGATAGTTCATCCAGCCTGTCTTATTTAGACAGACCTGTGGAGACACTAACATGCACGAAAACAAGACAGAGGAAAACAGAGCAACAGTATACAACCAGACAACAAAACAACAAAAACAAACCACTGACAAAGAACAAAACAAAACACATCAAGAAAGAAGAGCTTATAGTTAGTTCAAGGATCATTTGTTGGACCTTAGGAGTGTTTTCCAATCCAGTCTGTTGAGGCACCACAACCTGGCCCCAAAGTCCACTTTCAGCATTCCCTGGGGACCTTGCCACTCCATTCCCTTGCTGTTCCACTGCACTCCACCACACTTTGCCTCGGTGTGGTGGAATCAGGTTAGGTGCAATTCGCACACTGTGTCTCCAGTGCTGTCCCCTGTATCACCCTTGGTCACTGAGGGGCATCATGTCTCATAGTGGGGCCAGCCATGTTGTTCTCTTTGTGGACTGGCTGCTCTGAGACTAGAACCCTTTAGGGGAGTAGAAAGCCTCATCTTTCTCCCTTGGAGTGGCTGGGGATTTCAAATTTGCCATTTCAGACATTGCGTTTAGCAGCCCAACACATAACCCCTATACCCCACCATAGCTACAGAAAACAATAAAGAAACAAAATCCAACAACACTCATTGCCATTGGGTGCATAACAATCCTATCGAGAGAAAATACTGCGGCCTCCTGGGTTTCCAAGGCTATAACTCTTTGTAAAAATAAAATTGTGTTATGTTTACAGTGAAAGTTTACATAACGGATTAGATTCTCATTTAACAAATTCTCTACTTGGTTAGTGACATTAGTTACTTTTTTCAATAAAAAGGAAAGCAGAATATTAAAAAAAGAACAAATGAAAACGTGTTAAGAGTAAAGACAAATGATAAGATGTTTATGTTTAACCTAATCATATCTGCAACAATACACTTTCTGATGTACTGACGGTGAGCAGGGTTTAATCCCATCCCTGGTGAATGGTCCCAGGGGATTTAATGGAGGCTTATTCTCTGTGGAATCTCTGCCAATGCATTTTGAGTTTTTATACTCATCTAAGGCTATAACTCTTTATGGGAGAAGAAAGCCTCGTCTTTCTCCAAAGGAGCGACTGGTGAATTCCAACTGCTGACCTTGCAGTTAATAGCCCAACACATAAACCATTATGCCACCAGATGAGAGATTTGTCTCTGGGTGCCTTCCAATGCAAGCACTACAATTATGCAAAGAGGATATTTTTTTCTGTACTGGAGCCAGGTCAAGTCAGAACCAGTGTGTCCATGGTTTGCAGCGAAGTCAGAGGAAGAAGAGGGTAGACTGTCTATAACTTCTCATAGTCCAGGGAAATGCTAGGCCTGGAAGGGGGCATGCTGGCTCAACCATGTTCAGAAAGTCTGCACACTAACCTCCCCGGCTCAAATAATTACCAGCACCATGTCTCTGAATATCACCTAAAAGCAAAATAGTGAAAGCACCATTTCCATTTCATAATACTTTTATTAAAAGTAAAGTTCAATTCAGTGATGTGAAGAAGCTGGGAAAATTATCTTTTCATTTCTTTCTTTTTCTTTCCCTCCCTTTCCCCTTCTTCTCCACAGAACTGAGAGGCAGAGGGAATAAAGGCAGCATGGCACCAACTGGAGGACACCGTGGGGTCAAGGTCACCATTTAACTCATGCTTGTCCAGTTTGGAGGGGCAACTGGATGTCCTCATTTGTGAAATTGCTTGTTAATCTTTTTGAGTTAACAAGGTATGGTAAAAAATGATTGTTGGTGATTTTGTTAGGAACCTTCTAGTCCAGTCCAACTCATAGTGACTCAATGCATCAGTGCAGAGCTCTCTAGACCAATGGTTCTCCACCTGTGGGACCCTTGCACAGGGTGACTGTAACAAAATTACAGTTATGAAGTAGCAATGAGAATATTTTTATGGTTGTGGAGGTCACCACAACATGAGGAACTGTATGAACGGGTTGTGGCATTAGGAAGTTTGAGAACCACTGCTCTAGGCTTTTCTATGCTGTAATCTTTATAAGAATGAGTTGCCTGGTTTTTCTTCCAAGAACAGAGCCACTGGTGGGTTCAAACCTTCAACCTTTTGGATAGCAGCTGAGCACTTAACCATTGTGCCTCCAGGGCTCTTTGATAAACTCTATTAGAGGGTCTTAACCATTGCAACCCCATGGATCCTTTTGGCATTTAGGAAAGGCTATGGAACACCTGCCCACTCCCCAGAATAATATTTCCAAATACCTCCAATGAAATACAGAATCACAAAGGCACAAATTGTATTGAAATGCAGTGATAAAAATAAAAGACATTGGATTTGTGGCAAATATACATGTTAATAAAAACATTAAATATGATCTGATAGTGGGTCTAATAAACCAAACCAACACCATTGAGTTGATCCTGACTCACTGTGACCCTATATAAAATTCCTCAGGCTAAATCTTTACAGGAGCAGATCATCTCACCTTCCTCTCAGTGAACAACTGGTGCCTTTGAACTGCCAACCTTGAGGTTACCTGCCCAACGGCTCACCCACAGCGTCACCGTGAGTTCTAGATAGTGATGAGCATGAACTGTACTCAACGATGGCTGCAACGACTAGCATGGGGTGTGAAAGCATGTAGAATTTCTCTCGGTGGTAATCGCATGGCTATTCTGAACACAGCTGTGGACATGCTAAACTGCCCTGCGAGCTTAGGGAAACTAACTCAACCAGGATTGTCCCTCATCCAATTTGACATTGCTCCCCAGCCTGCTGGGGCTCAGTGGCTCAGTGTTAGGGTCCCTTGTCTAGATACCAGGGCTGGCATGGAGAAAGTCATTCCTCTGCAGCCTTCTAGTGTGTGGGGGAAGATATTAGTGTTAAGCCTTGGCAGGAAATTGCTGGATTTTCCTGGCAGCCACATTCTTAATAACCATTTACTGGATACATATTATATTCTGAGGGTAAATTGGTGGTTCAGTTGTAGAATTCTCCTTTTTCATGTGGGAGATCTGGGTTTGAGTCCAAGACAATGAAACTCATGTGCATCCAACACTCATTTGTCAGGGGGATGCTTGGTTATTGCTGAGGTACTGAACTGATTCTGTGTTGCTATGATACTGAAATGGGGAAGCTTGGTTGGGTGCGGCTTTGAGACTGAACCTGTTTCTGTGATGTGTCCAGAATAAGATGAGCGATGAAGAAGAGCGTGGCTTTCTTCTTCTGAAAAATAGTTAACGAAAACCCCTGTGAATCACAATTTGATGCACAACCAAAGAGATGGTGCAGGACCAGAGAGAATATTGCCCATGGAGTCACTGGGAGCTGGTTGTCATAGTGAGTTGGAATGGAGACTGACTCAACAGCAGCTAACAACCATTGTGTTCCAGGCACTCGATTTGCTTTAAAAATCTAGCTCAGCCTTCTGGTACAGGGAAGTGATTAATCATGACTACTTTATAGCACACCGTGAACCCTGATCAATGTCAGGCCCTGCTTGTGTTTTGTCCCTCCTTTTCCACATTCACATCACTTCCATTCCCCTCTTCAGACTAATACCCCCTGTTGGGTGCTTGGTGTGTGTGTGTCCTTATAGGCATACAGCCATGTGCACTAGACCATGCTGCTTGGTGAATGGGCTTTCAGCTTCCATGAATGGTACTGCAATATAAATCTCATTCCGTTTTTGACCTTTTCAACTCCTTGCAATGTCATTAAGAGTTATTGCCATGCTGCATATCAATTGTATGTGCTGCTGCGTGCCACTTGGTCATGAGCAATCATCATCTTTCTTTTGTTTCCTTCTTCAGTTGTCTGTTGATTGGCATCCAATTCAGCTCCAACTCTTCTCTACTGCAGGTATCAGTGTGGTGACCATTCTTGTAAAAATGTCCCAAGGGCCCTGTGAATTGGATAAATAGCTTGGCCTATATACCCAGGAATTATGTGTTGGGCTGCTAACCCCAAGGTGAGCAGTTCCAACCCACCAGCTATTCCATGGAGCAAAGCGAGGCTGTCTGCTGTCGTAAGAATTTAGTTTTGTTAACCTAAAGCAGCAATTCTACTGTGCCTTGTAGGGTTGCTAATGAGGAAGAATCAACTGGGGTTTTGTTTGTTTTTCTACATCCAGGAGAGAGCTTTGATGGGGGAGATATTAAGTGCTTGGCTGCTAACCCAAAGGTCAGTAGTTTGAAGCCGTCTTCCACACACTGGGGGATAAAGGCATGGCTGTCTACTTCCCAATAGAAGCCTTGAAAACATCATGGGACCATTCAGCTTTGTTTGATAGGGTCACGAGGAATGAAAGTCAACTCAGTGACTGCGCTTCTTTGGTTGTACGCCCAGGAGGGGCTCACTAGGTCCTAGGGTCCATTCAATGGACTTTCACTAAGCTCTGCCAGAATGCTGTGCAGCAAACCTGCATCATTAGCAGTGTTTCTCTGCTTTCCCCGGATCTCCAATGACACTTGGTATGTTTGACTTTCTAACTGTTGCCCGTTTGATGGTTTTAAAAGGCCAAGCACAATAAACTCATCTATCCCAGGCACTTTCTTGTTCTGTAGCAGATTCTTAGGGTTGCCATGCCACATTCCTTTGACCCATCTCTGACACCATCTCACTGCCTTCCAGTCAATACCGACTCATAGCGATCCTGTGGGGCAGTGTACAATTGCCCCCTGTGAGTTTCAAACACTACAACTCTTTATTGGAGTAGAAAACCCCATCTTTCTTCCTTGGAGCTAGTAGTTTTGAGCTGCTGACCTTGAAGTTAGCAAACCAACTTGTAACCACTGCACTTCCAGGGCTCCTCCTGATATCCATCATAGCAGTGGCGAACGGCTCTATGTAAGTGCAGGCTCCTGCTGAAATGGTGTCTTATCACAACTGTGCAGCACGCAGCTCTCCATGTCCTTCTGCCTCGAAGCCTTTTCAAAGGCATGGAAAGCCAAACCCAGGAAGGTAGGAGAGGTCACCTTACTAGGAGGAATGCTCAACACCACTACAGGCGAAGAAGAGCCCAGCCTCCTGTTTCTGGTAGACAATTCTAGGACAGAACCCATGTTCCTCAGAAGTCCTGGGGGAATCAAGCCCCTGTATCCTACATTAAAAGCCTCAACACCCCGTTCCCATTGTGATTGCTTCTCCCCCTAACTCAGTCTTGCGTCAGCTTTCCTATTCCCACTCCCTGCCATCAGATCTCAAATAGACTCCCTGCACCCAGGCCTGAGGAATAAGCTCGGCATGCACGGGCACTCAATCAAAGACACACATATTACTCTGAATCTCCAAAAGAACCCTGTGGGCTACGTGTGTAATCCCCAGTTCACAGATGAGAAATGGATTGAAAAACAGTGACACACCAATGATCACACAGGCAAGGGTTCAAGTCTGTGTCTATCAGTTATTCTTTTATTCAAGTATGCCTGAGAAGACTGGGTCTTAACACTTGAGCAATCTTCTTGGAAGAATAAGGCAAACTACATAAAACACAAAATGAATATCGCTTTTGTTCGTTTATCCATTTGCAAAAGACATAATACCTATAGTGCTAAGAATAGTATTCAAAGTATCTATTACTACCCCCTCAAAGCTTACATACTAGTCACCAAACTCAAACAAATACAATGCTATCAAGTTGATTACAACTTATAGCAACCCCATATAGGGCTTCCAAGACTGTAAATCTTTACAGAAGCAGAGAGCTTCACTTTTCTCCCCCTGAGTGACTGGTGCATTTGAACTACTGACCTTGTGGTTAGCAGCCCATTGCTAAATGATTAGTTCCATAATCATTACGCTTACTTAACTCTACATTCTTTTAATTATTTCTCTATCAGTCCAAATTGCATCTGGCTACATGGGAAAAAAACAAACCGACTCTAGTGGTCTAATCACAAAAGCTTAATTTTTCTTATATTAACACCAAAAATACCAAACCAGTTGCCACTGAATTGATTCTGATTTACAGTTACCCCATATGATTCAGGGTAGAACTGTGCTCCATGAAGTTTTCAAGGGCTGAATTTTTAAACCAGATTGCCAGGTTTTTCTTCCAAGGCATCTTTTGCTTAGCAGTGAATTGTGTTAACCCTTTGCACCACACAGGGGTTTGTCTTATACAATAGTAAGTCTTGAAATAGGTAGCCGAGGTCTGGTGTATTTGCTCAGGGACTCATCTTGGATATAGGAGAATGCATGCTTTTTGGTCTGCCAAACTCATGTAACCTATGTGACTCTCCCATCTTTCAATATTCTGACTAGGGAGCATGACAGCAGAAGAGCCAAGGACAAAAATGAAATGGGTTATGCCAGACAAGTGTTTTGCCTTAAACAACAACAAAAACTTTCTTGGGAGTCCTACTCAGTATCTTTCTCCTACACATATTTGGCCCAAACTGGGTCAAATGTTTATGCATAGCTGCAAGGCAGCCTAGGAGTGAGCGATTTAAGTAGGTACATTATCACCCTAAACAAAATTGAGCTTCTATTAGTAGTAAGAATGAGAAAAATGGATACTGTTTAGGCATATAGCAGGGTTGGGTAGAATTCTATTTTGTGTCTTAATTTACATTTTGAATGAACTCAGAAAAAGTCATAGAGAGTAGAACAAAGGGATGGATGCGCATCCAACCACCTCAACTACTCATTTCTTTTCATGCTCTCCCTCTAGCTTCCCTGAATAGTTCTTGGTTACACATTGGGCTGCTAATTGCACGGTCGGTATTTTGAAATCACCGGCTGCTCTTCGGGAGAAAGATGGGACTCTACTCTGTAAAGAGGTACAGTCTCAGAACCTCACAGGTGCAATTTTACCCATGTCCTGTAGGGTCGATATGAGTTAGCATTGATTCAATGGCAGTGAGCTTGGTTTGGATAGATCTGTAGAATCTTAGGATGGAATAGTTTGAATACACAGAAAAAAATTCAGTGGAATCATAACCCTCCAAATGATTACCCTCTAAAGCCACAAAGATCAACTGTGTCCAGCATGGTGACAGTTTAGCATATGACATGGGGACATTGCTCATATCCCAGTGTTGTTAATCAACAAAAACTCACACACTGCCACTTATAGTGACCCTATGCACAATAGAATAAAAGCCTTTCTAGTCCTGTGACATCCTCACAATGGTCATATTTTAGCCTATTGTTATAGCCACTGTGTTGATCCATCTCATTCCGGGTTTACCTGTATTTTGATGATGCTCTACCAAGTATTTTGTCCTTTTCTAGGGACTAATTTCTCCTAATACCATGTTCAAAATATATGAAATGAAGTTTTACCATCCTCACTTCTAAAACACATTCTGGCTGTACTTCTTCTGGGACAGACCTCTTTGTTCTGCTGGGCATTCGTGGTATATTCAATATTATTTGCAACATCATATTTTAAAGGCATCATATTTTCTTCAGTCTTCCTTAATTATGGTCCATCTTTCACATGCATATGTCAAACATTACCATCAAGTCTATTGTTATTCATAGTGACCATATAGGGTTTCCAAGGCTGTAAATCTTTACAGGGTCAAATAGCTTCCTCTTTCTTCTGTGGAGCAGCAAGTGGGTTGAACCACCAACCTTGCTGTGAGTCATTCAACCCATACCAGACACTGAAATTAAGACTCCTTTCACATGCATCTAAGGTGATTAAAAATATCAAGGCTAAAAGCAGGCATAACTTGCTAATCCCCAGAGTAAAACATTTGCTCTTTCACATTTTAAAGAGGTCTTTTACAACAGATTTTTCCAATGAAATACGTTGATTTATTGACTGCTGCTTCTGTGAGTATTGATTGTGGGTCCAAGTAAAATAGAGTTTAGCTACATTTCTCTATTTGTAATGATGTTGTGTGTTTATATTTGTCAAGTTGAGAAGACATTTGTATTCTTAGTGTTGAAGACTAATTTATATGAGCTTTATCAGTAAGTACTTCAAGGCCTATTGACTTTCAGCCAGTAAGATTGGGTCATCTGCATAACACAGGTTGTTAATGATTCTTCCTCCAATTCAGATGCCTCAACTTCTTCATACAGAGCAGCTTCTCAGATTATTTGAATAAGTATAGTGTGATAGATAGGTAGGTTTATAGTGCCAACCTGGCCAATAAGAACATGTGGGATTAATAAGTTCGCAGTTTGATTAGTGGGCAAAGAGATAAATGGCTCAGCAAGCCACACCTATCTCTCAGTTGCTCTCTGGTAATCAGACCAGTGTGTGGCTGCCTTACCTAGTTCTGCAGTTTGCTGCCTGGCTGTACTGCCATATTTACTGTTGCATGGAAGTGAGTTAAACTGAGTCCTCTGTACTGCTATGTGGACTAATTAGCTGTTATATTCCTTCGTGTTCTATCTATCTATCAAATCATAAATGTCCTGGTTTTGTTTCTCTAGAGAACCCTGTCTAACACATATGGTGAAAGGATATAACCACAACACACACTCTCCTGATTTTAAACCACGCAGTATCCCCTTGTTCTATTCGAACCACTTCCTGTTGGTTTATGTACAGGTACCACAGGAGCACAATTAAATGTACGGGAATTCCCATTGTTCTCATATGTATTCATATGCTACCCAAAGTTTGTTATGATACACAGTAAAATCCTCTGCATAGTCAATAGTACATAAGTAAGCATTTTCCTTGTATCCTCTGTTTTCAGCCAAGGTCCATCTGAAATCAGCATTGATATACCTTGCCTCATGCCCTCTTTTAATACAGCCTGGATTTCTGGCAGCTTCCTGTTGACATATTGCTATAACTACTTTTAAAGTTATCTTCAATAAAATTGTACTTGCATGTCATATTAATGTTATTTTAAATTAATTTGCAGATTTTGTTGCGTCATATTTCTTTAGAATGGACACAAATATTAATCACTTCCAGTTAGTTGGCCAGATAGCTATCTTCCAAATTTCTTGACATGGACTATCACTGCATGAGCATGTTGAAATATTTCCATTCCTATCCCTTCCTTGCTTTGCACTAATGCTTACATTGCAGCTTCAACTTCATCTTGGCCTTTTGAACTAGTAGAACCTCAACTAATTCTTGGGTACAGAGACTCTGTATACTCCTTCCATGTTCTTTGGATTCTCCCTGCATCATTCAATAGTTTGATAAACAATCCTTCAACAGTTTAGTCCAAGGCTTGGATTTTTTCTTCTGTTCTTTCAATTTATGATATGCTGACTGTACTCATTCCTTTTGCTTTCCTAATTCCAGGTTTTTACACGTTACAATATAATTCTTTACTTTATCTTCTCAAGCTGGCCTTTCAAATTTTTCTGTTCAACTCTTTTATTTCATCATTTCTTCCATTTGCTTTAGCTGCTTTAGGTTCAAGAGCAAGTTTCACAATCTCCTCTGATATCCACTGTAGTATTTTCTTTCTTTCCTGTATTATTAATGATCTTTTTGAGGAGCCCCCAATAAAATAATTTATGATAAATAAATAAATAGCCCCAGTTGACATGAAAAAAAAAAAAAAGATTGATGACCTTGATGCTATTTCACAAGTCTTCTGGTAGCTGATCATTAATGTTCAATATGTCCGAACCATTCTTGAGATAGGCTCTAAATTCAGGTGAGATATTGTGATAGTAAGGTTTGGTGTCAATTTAGCTTGACCAGGATCTTCAGAAGGTGCAGGTCACAGTCTCCTTGGGGGTGTGACCTATTTCATAGCTATAAGTAGACTGTGGAGAATGGGCTCACTCTTTTTCTTCCTGATGAAAAGACCCTGGACCCTACGTCTGGCTTCTTGGGATGGCAATCACCATGAGACCTGCTGACCCTAAGAGCTGTCTGTGGCCTGCCAACTGCCTGTTGACTTTGGATTCTCCCAACTCTGCCTCCACCAACCTGTGGTTTTCCTGTTTCTTGGGCTATTCCTCCAACAGCTTCATGAGTCTGGAAGGGCCTCTAGTTTGCATCTGATTTATGGGCTGGAGTTGGACTGGGGTTTCTTGTTGTGTGGACTTCTTAATGTAAAATTCTTTATTGATATAAATTTTCTTCTTCTGCATGTATCAGTATCACTGGTTTGTTTCTCTAGAAACCCCAGCCGACCACAGATATAATGTAGGCTGTATTTGGGCTCTTTTGCGTTCTTATTTTAATTTTCTTCAGGTATGACTTGAACTTGCATATTAGTAATTGATAGTCTGTTACATAGTTGGCCCCTGGTCTTATTTTGTCTCAATGATATTGAGCTTCTCTATCATGTCTTCCCACAGATATAATCAGTTCCATTCCTGTGTATTCCACATGTATATATGCCGCTCCTGTTGTTGAATAAAGATGTTTGCAATGAGGCAGTTATTGCTCTTTCAGAATTCTTTCATGCATTCTTCAGCTTCTTTTCGATCCCCAAAGCCATAGTTTCTAATTACTCTTCCTTCCTTTTTGTTTCCATTAATGCATTTTCAGTACATGTGTGATCAATTTCAGATTAAAGAAGTTGGCTTTAGTGGTTTGTGAGAAAATTTGAATAATGGTTCTATTAACCGGCCTTCCTTGTGTGTGAAGATAGATATTAGATATTATTCTGTCACAGGCAGCATTGCATTTCAAGATAGATCTAGAAATGCTCTTTTTGAGGATGAAAGAGACATTCTTTTGAATTTGTCATTGTCAGCATAGTCATTCTTATCATTTTAAGATTCAAAGGGACTATTTCAACTCACCAATGCCTAGGATACTGATCTTTATAGGTCAGATTCCGTTTTTTATGATTTCCAATTTTCCTAGATTCTTATTTTTCATGTTCCATGTTCTGATTATTAATGAATGGTTGCAATGATTTTTCTCATTTTGAATTATAATCCATCAGCAAATGAAGGTGCCAGAAAGCTTTAGTACACTTTGTTGCTAGATGCCTTCAAGTCAGTTCTGTCTCATAATAATGCCTACACAACAGAATGAAACATTGCCTGGTCCTGCTCCATACTCAAAAATTTTGTTATGTTTGAGCCCATTGTTGTAGGAATTGTCTCGATCCATTTGATCGGGTGTCTTCCTCTTTTTGCAACCCCTCTACTGTAATGTGTATGATGTCCTCCAGGGACTGGTCTG
Source organism: Tenrec ecaudatus (assembly GCF_050624435.1). Lineage (NCBI taxonomy): Eukaryota > Metazoa > Chordata > Mammalia > Afrosoricida > Tenrecidae > Tenrec > Tenrec ecaudatus. The sequence continues at coordinate 369,839 of NW_027458020.1, read as the reverse complement.
TCCTGATAACATCTGCAAAGTACAGGAGATGAAGTCTCGCCATCCTATCTGCCAAGGAACTTTTAGCTGCACTTCTTCTCAGACAGATTTGTTTGTTCTTCTCTCCACCCATGGTACTTTCAGTATTTTTTTGTCAGTACCTTAATTCAAATGCACCAGTTCTCCTTCAGTCGTTCTCATTCAATGTTCAAATTTCACATGCATAAGATGTGGCGGAAAATACCATGCCTTGGGCCAGGCGCAACTTAATCCTAAGTGAAATTCTTGATCTTCCGTACTTTAAAGTGGTTATGTGCAGTAGATTTGCCTAATGCAATATGTTATTTGGTTTTCTTGATTGTTGTTTCCATGAGCATTAGTTGTGAATCTAAGCAACACGAAATCCTTGATAACTTCAATATTTTCTCCATTTATTATGATGTTATCTACAGCTCCTGTTGTGAGGTTTTGAGTTATCATTAAGGTGGACTCTACTTTGAGGAAGCTCTCTTTCTCGGTGATATTTTGATTGTCTTGCAATCTGAGGGGCTCATTTTCTGGCATTATATCAGACAATATTTTACTGCTATGCAGAAAGTTTTCAATGGTGAATCCCTCAGAAGTGGACTGATTGTTTTGTCGTCCTGTCAGTTCTTAGACTGGAAGCTGTGTTGAAATCTGTTCACCGTGGGTGATCCTGCCTGGTATTTGAAGTACTAGTGGACTAACTCCCAGCATTACAGCAAAGCACAAGCTACCACAGTGCAGCAAATTGACAGATGGGGCACGGGAGGGGAGTTGTCATTGTTAGACACTGTTAATTTGGCTCTAACTCATAGCACCCACATCCTGTTTCCTCACAGTGAATGTTGGAGACCGTTTTTGCAGCCAGTATGCCAATTCATCCCATTGAGGACCTTCTTCTTTTTTTCACCACTCCAGTTTATCAAGTATGATATCCTTCTCTAGGGACTATGCTCAGCTGTTAACATGTCCAAAGTATGTGATATGAAGTCTTGCCATTCTCACGTCTAGGAAGCATTCTGGCTCTACTTCCGCCAAGAAAGATTTGTTCCTTCTTCTGAAAGTCCATGGAATATTCAATATTCTTCACCAGCATCATAATTCAAAGACATCAACTTTTATTCTACCTTTCATAATTATTGTCCATTTTCAAGTACATATGAGGTGATTGAAAATGCCATAGTATGATAGTTATATAATTTTATGTCAGTTTGAAGATATGTAAAAGTGTAAGGTTGGTATCCAATCTGTCAATCACACCATAGCCTGATGGTGCCTCTTTGTGGCCATGGCCTTCTCATAAGGAGGGCCCTGGGAACCTCCCCTTCTTTTTGCATTCACCTGACTGCTCCCTGCCCACGTTGAGAGCTGCCAGAGTCTTGCCATGCTTCCATCGACCTTGGGTCCACAAGACATTGCAATCACTGGCCTTTGACATCCCTGCATTCTGCATCATTGCATGTAACTGCGTAAGTTGGAAAGGAACTTATGGGCTAGTGTTGGACTTATGGACTTGAGTTGGACTGGCCTGGGATATTTCCTTGAAATAGAAATACTATAATGACTTCTTGATAGAAAACTATTTATTGCACATATATGAGTGGCACTTGATTTGTGTCTCTAGTCAGCCTGGCTTACATCCAGTTCACTGCCATCAAGTTGATTCCAACCCTTAGCAACTCTATAGGACAGGGGAGAGATATCCCTGTGGGTTTCCAATACTGGAACTTTGTATGGGAGCTGAACTGTTGATCTTGTGTTGAGCAACCCAACTGGGTTGGTTCTGACGCATTATATTTGTAACCACTATACCACTAGGGCTCAGCTGTGCCTTATTCTTCAAAGTGACATCTTTTAACACTGGAAATTGGTCTTCAGCAAGATCTACCAGTGTACTCGGTCATATGACTTATTTTCTTTTTACACTGTTTTGATTGTGATGTGAGGGAAAATCTACAGAGTAAATTGATTTTCCTTACAATTCATGCAATGTTTTATGATATTGATTGCAATACCTACAATGCAATACTACTTTTCCTATTCCCTCCCTTTGTTTGCCGTTTCCATTGGTCTTTCGTTCCCATTCCTTCCTGCCTTCTGAGTAACTCCCTGACAAATGCTGGGCTCTGAATTGTACATCGTTGACAGTATAGGTCTCCTATTTGGGGGCTGAAAGTTGAGCCATGGAGGTGAGGTCAGGTGTCAAATGGGAATTCCACTAGTGCCTATCATATCCTAAGGTTAGTCTTCTTATTTTGAGTTCTACATTTTCCCAAGTTGATCCAGGGCCTACTACTGTGAGTACCCTCAGAGCAATCTGCAGTGAGAACCCTATGCTATCTTGGTCTTCTGGACTCAGCCCTGTGGAGCCTGGGCTTCATGTGGTCAGTGAATCCCTTTCACCTTCTTTTGATGCTATCTGTGTAATTCTGTATTTTGAATTTCTCTTCCATTTTTTCAGCTAGTGAAATGCACATGCTTTTCATTTTTGCTGTCCTAATTCCAGGTCTTTGCACCTTTTCATATAATTCTTTATTCCATCTTTTTTAATTCCCCTTTGAAATTTTGTGTTCAGCTTCTTTATTCAGCGTCTTTACTTCATCAATTATTTCTATATTTCTCTCTCTCTCTTTTTCGTACTTCATCATTTCTTTCATTGGCTTCAGCTACTCCACATTCAACGTGACATCCATTTTGTCTTTTCTTTAGTTTCTATCTTTTTAATTATCTTTGAATTTCTTTATTTATGATGTTCTTGATATTATTGCAGAACTCGTATCATCTCAGGTGATTTGTGTTCAATGTGTCAACTTTCTCCTTGAAGTATCCTCTAATTTAGATGAGATATACTCAAATTCATACGTTGACTCTTGGGGACTTGTTTTAATATTGTTGGAATTCGAGTTGAATTTGCCATTGATGGTTTGTTCCACAGTTGGTCTCCAGTCTCGTGACTGATGATATTGAACTTCTTTATACCGTAAATACTTGAGTATAAGCCGAGGTTTTTTCTGCACATTTTTTATGCTGAAAAAGCACCCCAGCTTTGGGGGGTAAAATTAGTTGCCTTGGGTTATACTCGAGTATATATAGTAGTTTATTTCAACAGATGTAGTTGATTTAATTCCTGTGTATTTCTATCCAATATACATGATCCATGTCTATGGTTACTGTTTACATCACTGAAAAATAAATGTTCAATCAATAAGCCATCCTTATTGGAATATTCTGTCATGAGATCTCCCATGTGGCTTCCATCCCCATGGCCATATTTTCTAACTAGTGATCCTCCTCCTTAGTTTCCAATTTTTGCATTCAAGTCATCAGTAATCTTGATTGCATGTTTCATCAATTTCAGACTGAAAAGGTTGGTAAAAATCCTCAATGGCTTTATTGTTAGCATTAGTGGTTGGTGTGTCAATTTGAATAATAACTTTATTAATTATTCATCCTTGTAGGTGTAATATATCCTACACCTAACAATGGTGAACATTGGAATCGATGTTGAAACATTCTCTTTTTTAACATGAAAGTCATCCATTCCTTTCAAATTTGTTACTCTGGTATGTAAACCATATTATTATGACATTCAAAATGGCCAATACCAGTCTATTTCAGTTCAATAACACCTAGAGTGTTTGATCTTTATGTGTTCCATTTTGTCATGGTTTCCAATTTTTCTAGATCCATATTTCATGCATCCCATCTTCTTGTTAGTGGTTATTGCAGTACTGCTGTTTCTTCTCATTTTGAGTCATTGCCACATCAACAAATATAGGTCCTGAAAACTTTATATCACTAAGGTCAACTCTACTTTGAGGAGACAGCTCTTCCTCAATTATATTTTAAGTGTCTTCCAACTTGAGGGGTTCATCATCCTGCACTATATGAAAAAATATTCCACTGCTACCAATGTGCTCCACAAACACCACTATTTTTTTCAGATGTAGATTGGCAGGTTATTCTTTCTAGTCTATTTAGCTTGTAAGCTTTTCTGAAAATTTTCCACCACGGGTAACTATGCTTGTGTTTGAAATACCAGTGGTATATCTCACAAGTTATGATAGTGCAAGAACCTGACATGTCTGACAACTTGGCATGCTAGCCTAATTCCGAATGGCCAGCATATCTCTCTTCCTGCTTTCTCTAGTTTCTGTAGACCACTGTACCTGAGCATGCATGGCTTAGGAGGTTGTGGAGTTAATTCTTGCTTCCTGGAGTAACCCTTAACCAATGACCCATAGGAGTTGTTGGACAAATAGCCACACTCCCTCACATTCTGGGCAGAATAACTAGTGGATTTTCTAGAGTGTCTCCAGTAAGATTAACCTCCAGTTGCTCACAATTTTAAATTGTTTGATAATGTACTTTTCATTGGCTGCCTTCTTTCCCTTTTCTGTTTCCCATTTCCTTATTGATATCTCCCCAGAAAATGGCTTAATTAAAACCTTTGTCTCAGGATCTAATCCTATGGGGAACCAAAACTCAATCACACAAGACATTTGTCAAATCATGGACTTAGTGGTTATATCTATTATATGTGTAGGTCATGGAAGAGGAGAATTCATACCATCACTTTGAATAGTCATTCGGAGTGCCAACTGGGTCCCCAGCATAGATCCTGGACATCAAAACTCACTGTTTCCTGTATCATAACACTTCCTTTTAGACTTCTGTCATTCAAAAAACTCAACAAATAGCTTGCTGTCTCACTTCAAATTGTGTAGTGTGCAAATATGGCTATGTTTTCATTGTGTGTTTAGCACTGGACAAATCAGCTTTGACCAGGAAGGTGAAGTCATGTGGAGAAAAAAACCAAAAACACTAGCAGCTGTGTGTTGTGGAAGAAAACCCTGTGGATGAAGTGCAATTTTTAGGGAACAGAGACCAGCAAGATAAACCAATAAGTGTCCACTGTTCTGATGTTAAGGAGAACCCTGGTGAGGCAGTAATTAAGCACTTAAGGGCTAATCAATCAGCAGTTCAAAACCCCCATCTTCCCCAAGGAAGAGTTACGATGTGGCAGTCTGACCCCCTTAAGATTTACATTTATTACCACTACCAACTGATCTGAGAGGGATAGCATTAGGGAATCCTGCATAGCATTCTTAACGAGCTCTAATGGCAGAGTGGACTCCTCATTGAGCTCCTAACCACAAAGTAAGTGGTTCTAACCTATCAGGTGGTCCATGTGAGAAATATGAGTTTGTCTGCCCTGGTAAAGATTTAAGCCTTGGAAAATGAAAGGGTGAAGTTCTATTCTATCTTGTAGGGTCTCTATGAGTCAGCTTCAACACAATGATAATGAGTTTGCTTTGGAATTTTGGGATAGAAAGGAGAAATATGTGCAACAAAATTTAAACTTATTTTAAAAGTTCAGGGGTATTGCTCAGAGAGAGATTCTTGGAACCCACAAGACTGTTGTCCTTAGGCACCTTCAGATCTGGAACTGAACTCACTCCCTTGGCTCAATCTTCAGCCAAACAATAGGTAGATCTATAAGGTAAAAAGTAACACTAATCAACTATTTGAATCAAAAGGATATAATTTATTCAAAGATAAAGTTCAGAAGGGTCAGGAAAGAAGGGGGAATGGAAACAGGAAATACAAGGAGGAAGTGCGATAAGTGATATTACGTTGAGCAGACTGCAGTCAATATCATGAAGCAAAATATGTGTGAACTGTCACATGGAAAATGGATGTATTCTGTAAAGCTTCACCCATCTCACAATAAAGAGATTTTTTTTCAGCCTTGGAAACCTATGAGGCAATACTATTCTGTCCTATAGGGTACCCATGAGTTGAAATCAACTCAGTGGCAATGGGATATTGATGCTGATGCTTTCTTCCGATTCTAAAAAATAGGGTTATTAGCAATTATTGTGGAAATAGCATGAATGAGACTATGTAAATGGGGTTGGTTACAGATAAATTCTTGTAAATGTTAAAGGATAAGTGATTCAGGATGGACTTACCCAAAAAGAGAAAATTATTGCAAGATTTTGTTCCAGGGATAAAATAAAAATAGGCTTCCTGTGGGTAAGACTTAAGCCTATAGATATGGAATTTAAGGAACTGGTATTCCATGATGGTCACCTTCCCGACACAATCACTCAAGACAAAAAGTGGGTGTATAAACAAATGAGGTGAAGAAAGCTTATGGAGCCTATCTATCAAAAGATAGTCTAGGGTTTTAAAGACTAGAAGGTTCACAAGTGGCCATCTAACTCAGAAGCAATAAAGCACACATGAAAGAAGCACACCAGCCTGTGTGATCACAAGATGTAGAAGGGATCAGGTATCAGGCATAAAGAACAAAAAGAATCATATCATTGTGAATGGGGGGGGACAGTTAGGAGATCCAAGATCTATCTGTAGGCAACTGGACAACCCCTTACAGAAGGGTCGCTGGGAGGAGATGAGCCAGTCAGGATGCAGTGTAGCAACGATGAAACATATAACTTTCCTCTCGTTCCTAAATGCTACCGCGCCCACTATCATGATCCCAATTCTACCTTACAAACCTGGCTAGACCAGAGAATATACACTGGTCCATATAGGAACTGGAAACACAGGGAAACCAGGACAGATGACCCTTTCAGGACTGGTGCTGAGAGTAGCAATAACAGGAGGGTGGAGGAAAGGTGGGGTAGAAAGAGGGATCTGATTACAAGGATCTACATATAACCTCCTCCATGAGGGAGGGACAACAAAAAAGTGGGTGACGGTAGATGTCGGACAGTGTAAGATAGGACAGAATAATAATTTATAAATTATCAAGGGTCCATGAGGGAGGGGGAGGGGGAAGGAGGGGAAATGAGGAGCTAATACCAAGGGCTCAAGTAGAAAGCAAATGTTTTGAGAATGATGATGGCAACAAATGTACACAGTGGATTTATGTATAGATTGTACTAAGAGTTGTAGGAGCCCCCAATAAAATGATTCTTTTTAAAAACCTCAAAGAGCAAAACACACTATGGTTTATTGTACACCAATGATACTTAAATAAAATTACATAAAAGAGCGGAAAAAGAAATGGAATTTAAGGTAAAGAAAGTATTCCCTTTGAAGACCATATTGCAAATATATATTTAGGCAGGCAATTGGATAAAGACATTTTCAGTCTGGGCTTCTATACCTGCCATCTGTCTGTTATGAAAAGTATAATTAGCAACTAGAATCTCTCATACAAAATCAACTCAATATTGTCTTTCTGGTCTGACTTCCGTGGTGTTCTACTGTGCTTTGATGGAGCTCATCATATCATGACTCTATAACAAGATTGAGGAGTTATTTGCATTCTTATGTGGAAGGTAAATCTGTTTGGCCATTCTGTTAGACTAGTTCATTTTCTTTCCTACCATCCCATCTGCCATTTTAATTCAAAACAAGGAGAAAGGCATGTATGTGCCTTTTGAGGAAGGAGAAGATTTTGGTGTGGAAGAAATTCTCTTCTAGACTGCAAGGTAAGTATTTACCCCCTCTAGCCCTGTTGGAGGAGGGGAAAAAGAAGAGAGACAAGGTAAAGAGAACAACCTAGTTAGCTTCATGCCTCCTTACTTTACCTGGTGATTGAGGGGAATATCAGTGACTATGGACCTGTTGTGCTCCCCATTTGGAAGCATGAAGAATAGAGGCTGCCAGGCAGAGCAGCCCTATGGGAAGTCACTGAAGACAAACATATAGAGAGTGCCATCAAGTCTACTGTGATCCATGGAGACCTTATATGAAATGGAATGGAGTGCTGTCTTATCTGGCACCATTGTCACACATTCCTGAATGTTGAAGTCCATTGTTGCAGCGATTAGGTCAATCTGCCTCAACAAGGATCTTCCCTGTCCCTCTATTTCATCAAATATGATGTCTTCCTCTAGCAATTGTCCACTGATAGTGTATCCAAAACACATTAGTCAGTCAGTGTTCTCTTGTGATCCATAAGGTTTTCTTTCAGTAATTTTTGGAAGTGGACGGTCAGGCCCCTCTTCCTTGTCTGTCTTAGTCTAGAAGCTTCACTGAAACCTGTCCACCATGGGCAATCCTGCTGGTATTTGAAATTCTGGGAACAGAGCTTCCAGCATCATAACAATACACAAACCATTATAGTACAACCAACTTTCAGATGAGTGGAGGATGTCTATATCTATATCTAAATCTATATCTAAATCTATATCTAAATCTATATCTAAATCTATATCTAAATCTATATCTATATCTAAATCTATATCTAAATCTATATCTAAATCTAAATCTATATCTATATCTATCTATATCTAAATCTATATCTATATCTATATCTATATCTATATCTATATCATCTATCTATCCATCTCTATCTCTATCTCTATCTCTATCTCTATCTCTATCTCTATCTCTATCTCTATCTCTATCTCTATCTCTATCTATATCTATATCTATATCTATAGATAGATAGATATATGGAGGGAGAGAGTAAAACTGGCAATGCAGTCTGATTAGGCAGTATTCTGATGATCTGCTGCTAACAGAAAGTATCCCCACAATTAAGATCTTAAAGTAATGATAATATCAATTTTGCTCACAAATCTGCAATCTGGGCAGAGCTCAGTGAGGACACTAGTTTTGGCTTCATCAAGCATTAGCTGGGATAGCTCAAAGACAGAGGCTGCAGCTCTCTTAAGACTCACTCCCTCACACGACTGATACTTCTGTTGGTTGGAGCTCAAGAAGAACCCTATATGTGACATTTTCATTTGGCTTGGTCTTCCTTGCAATATCCTGACAGGGTCCCAATGGTGAACAACCCAATACGACCAGGTGGAAGTCACAGAGCAACACTTCTGGCATAGTCAAAGGCCTGCCAAGATGCAAGGAAGTGGGAAAGCAGGCCCCGTTTCTGGAAAAATGAACACAAACTCATCTTGTAACAAGAGAATGTGCGATGTGCAACATTAGGACAGTCATCTTTGAAGGACACAACCTGCCACGAGCCAAGATACAGAGACAGATTTCTATGAAAGCGGAAGGGCAGGACTTAGACTTAAAGATAAAGCCACAGACTTCATAGGACAAGAGCAATAGGGAGACAAGCAAAGGAAAGCTCTAGGACGCAAGCCTAACATGGCTAAAGATAGGGACAATGTCAGGACTGAACTGGAAGCAAGCAGACACCTGTGCAAGGCAGAACCCGTGAAGTTGTGAGTGCCTTCAAAGCTAAGTCAAAGTACCTTGGGGCGTGAGAAGGGAAGGAACAGGAGAAGGAATTAATGGGTAGGTTTATGGAATTTGTAAGTCTGGGGACAGAGCATCAGGAATAGCTGGGTTCTGGCACTCAGTTGATACCATCAGAGTTTGAACCTTTTCCTTTCAGTGCTGTTTCCTTTTGAGTTTCACGCAGGCTTCCTGATGACAGCTGTAGTTTTATCTAGAAGCTCAGGAATTCTATTAGAGAGAGGCTCTTTTCCTTTCTAATCATTGGTGGTACTATCAGGTAAGCATTGGATTGCTAACTGCAAGGTTGCCAGTGCTACCCTACCAGCTACCTCATAGGGAAAAAGATGGAACTTTCTGCTCACATAAATATTTAGTGTCTGAGACACCCAACAGGGGCCTTCTATGATTCAAAATGGACTCATTGGCAATGGGGTAATTGTTTCTGGGGCATTTTTAGGGTTAGATATCATTAACCTAGCATGAGTCACATACTGAGTCTGACCCAGTCCCTTTGGACAGAGGAAAGTCATGCCCTGACTAGGCAGGCCTGGAGCTGGCAGATTGGAACAATGCCAGCAGAAGCATGGAGATGGAGCATGGTGGAAGAGTGATCCCAAAGATACAAGCCATGTGCTGTGAGTGGAAGAAGGGCAAATGAATGCTGCATTAATTAACCAGTTATTGACAAAATGAGGTTGCATAACAAATGGCTCCAATACCCAGCAGTTCAACCCACAGCCCAACCCCTTCCCTCCCACACACACAGTTCTTAAAATTCAGCATCAGGGAGATTAACTGGAACTGTGAACTTGGCACTTCAGGGCTTGGAAGAGATGACAGTGCATGTAAAGGCCTTGGGGCAGGAGAGATCTTGGTGTGACTGAAAGCCCAGAAGAAGACTAATTTGGGGGAGGTGAGATAATAGGATGGAGTTTTCAGTGAGCATTTCCTTGAGAGACTTCAAGCAAAGGCGATTTTTCTATATTCATGTTTTAGAAGTAGATCTCCACCCATTGGGTAAAGCTTTGGGTAATGGATTGGTGTTGGTATGCAGGGAAAAAATATATGGGCTTGTTATGGATTAGGAGCCTGTGGTAGTCACCTAATCTTGTGTCGAGTTAAGGATTAGGAGTGTAGGCGTGGAGTGTAGGCTGCCAATCTGGAGATAGTCAGTTAGATTTTTCTGTGGGCATAGCCTTCTCCTGAGAACTCTGAGAAATCTGGTACTTCCTCCTTGGAGGTGGAAGACACCTCTCTCCCTCTCTCTCTCTCTCTCTCTCTCTCTCTCTCTCTCTCTCTCTCTCTCTCTCTCTCTCTCTCTCTCTCTCTGCTACTCGTTGGGAGACATCACAGAAGGCAAGCCAAATGGATGCGACCAGACCTCTGAAGCCAAAGAAGCCTCAGAGAGATCGCTGCCAGCACTAAGATGCTTACAATGCCACTGGATCCACAAGACTTTCCACCCATTGGCCTGTGATTATCCTGCATTCAGCATCACTGCACAGGTTTCATGGGTCTGAAAAGGAATTTATAGATTGGTATCAGACATATGGGCTAATATCAGACTTATGGATTTGATCTGCACTGGGCTGGGACGTTTGCTTAATGTACAGTTACTGATTGATATAAAACTCTCTCTCTGGACTTATAAGGTAGAATTAGACCAGAACATGTACTCTGGTACAGACAGGAGCTGGAAACAGGGAATTCACGACAGATGATCTCTTCAGGACCAGTGGTGAGAGTGGCAATACCAGGAGGGTGGAGGGAAGGTGGGGTAGAAAGAGTGAACCGATTACAAGGATCTACATAAAACCTCTGCCCTGGGGGACGGACAACAGAAAAGTGGGGGAAGTGAGATGTTTGACGTGTAAGATATGCCAAAATAATTTATATATTATCAAGGATTTATGAGGGAGGGGGAGGAGGATGGAAGTGGGGAAATGAGGAGCTGATACCAAGGGCTCAAGTAGAAAGCAAATATTTTGAGAAGGATGAGGGCAACACATGTACAAATGCACTTGACACACAATGGGTGGATGGATGGATGGATGGATGGATGGATGGATGGATGGATGGATGGATGGATGGAATGACTGTGATAAGAGTTGTATGAGCCCCCAATAAAATTATCAAGGGTTCATAAGGAGGGGGGAGTGGGGAGGGAGGAGAAAAATGAGGAGCAGGTGCCAGGGGCTTATGTGGAGAGCAAATGTTTTGACAATGATGCGGGCAATGAATGTATAAATGTGCTTTATAATGGATGGATGGATGGATTGTGATAAGAGTTGTATGAATCCCTAATATAATGATTAAATAATAGGGAAATGATTTTTAAAAACCACCAACTCTCTCTCATACACATGAGTCTCCCTCGATTTTCTCTAGCATACCCAGACTAATACACAGTTCGCCCCTGTCCTATAGGGCGGCTATGAGTTGGCATGGACTTGAGGGCAGTGGGTTTGTTAGGGCTTTGGAGTTCAGCAGGCCTTTGTTGGTGTGTTTGAGTCTATTTTTGTAGCTGTTGTGTGCAGGTCAGTGGCTCATCTTCCAGCACTCTATAGGACCATATTTTGTTGTGACCCATAAGGCTTTCATTTGTTAATATTTGGAAGTAGATCACCAGGTCTTTCTTCCTAGTCTGCCTTAGGCTAGAGCAGTGGTTCTCAATCTGTGGGTTGTGACCCCTTTTGGGGTCCAGGGACCTTTTAACACGAGTCACCCGATTCATGGCAGTAGCAAAATTACAGTTATGAAGTAGCAAGGAAAATGATTTTATGGTTGGGGGTCACCACAACATGAGGAACTGTATTAAAGGAAGGTTGAGCACCACAGGGCTCGAGGTTCCACTGAAGCCTGCCCATCATTGCTGACCCTTCTGGGGTTTGTCATATCGGTGGCACGGCTTCCAATTTCACAGCAACACTCTAGCTACCACTGCACCACGAACTGATAGACAGGTGGTGGACTGTTCTTAAAAGCCACCTGAGTTACGATGCTTTGTTTTGACAGCCCTGGAAAATGGATACAGAATCTAGTTTCATAGTCAATGCAAGACACACCTTGGGGCAGTAGGGATGGCATGAATTGAATAGATTCAAAGTATATTTAAGGGAGAGGAAGGATGACAGTTAATGCCTGGGGGGGGGGGGTGTGCAAGAAGGAAGGAAGCAGAGACACCATTGATATTAAGTGCCTGAGTTAAGACAGGAATTTCCAGGGAAGCTGGTGAGTCATGATGGGAGAATTTCACACTCCCCGGGGACAGGGGGAGCATTGATTAGTTTATATGTCTGCGCATCTTCTCAGACAATAGAGGCTTTGTCATCCTCAAATGAAGCATGCAGTTGGAGCTCAGAGACAGCATGCAGTGCAAATGAAGACTGGGTTGGTTGAGATGGGTGGACCAGGGCCACTAGTCAATTCTGAGGAGCTTCAGCAAACCTGCCCAGTGTCTCTTGGAGAGTGGGCATGTCTCATAGCCACAAAGGGCCTTTTAATGTTTTACCTCCCACTGCAGCAGCGTGAGTCTCTATCAGCTCATCCTGGAAAGGAAACATACTACCTGCCATCAGGTTCATTTCTTCAAAAAGGATGGAAGAATACAAATGAAAGACTACAATTTGAAGGGGTCTTAGGCAGACTATCAGGCTCATTAAAGCTTCATTTATTAAAACTTCATTATTCAGAGACATTCTTCCAGTAGGATGTATGCTGGGGTGGGGGTGGGCATGATGAGGAAGGCTTGGAGCAGGGTAGGGGAACAACCCCACACCCCCAAAAAATACCTTCCCACGAAGCAATTCCAGTGGGCACAGATTAGATAGAAGTTTCATCCTCTGGTCACTTGATGTTTGTCCCTCTCTTTTATCTGAATGCTCTTTCCACATTGCTCAGATGAAGCATCAAATTTATATTAAAATGCAAGTTAGGAAGCATCATCCCCAACCAACCCTGTTCATCAAAATGGTAGTGCTCTCTCCGGGTACCCTGAGTTCAGTTTGTCAACAAGTTGAAGCAGTTGAGCTGGGGCTCTGTGAGGCCCAGGAGCATGAGTTCATTAATATCCGACCCATAATGCCTTGCTGTGTTTGTGCCAACAAAGACCTGTCACTCCTTACCTAAGGATTTACTCACTCCTTGAAACAGGCATTTATTTACACACAGTTTGACCTCATGATGGTGTTCAGCAGATGTGGATCTTACTTATTTGCATTGTTCTGTGACAGTTGCAAAATTCGTTAGTGGCTCAGGGATCAATCCTCTGTGGACTGCCCTGAAGCTAGATGAAGCAAGCGGGTTCTTGCTGATTCATCCTCCCTCCTTAGGATTGCTTGCTAGTCAGAATAACATAGTGCCCATTAAAGAAACCGCCTGTAGCAGTTTAAATTTGTGACCTGGGGGGGAGGGAGGGTCATGATCACAAGTGACAGAAACTGACGCTTGACTAACTTAGGGGAAAAGGCCTATAGGTGGATAAATGGTGGGAAGACAAGAACATGTGGCAAATGCCTGGGCAATCTCAGGGCTGTGAAGCAGGTACTGGCGAAACACTCCTCCTGAGGCCAAAGCGTGCCCTCTGTAGTACATTAAATCACATTCACACACACCCATTCATGTTCACATGGAACCTGAGGCTATGGCCTTACTTGGAGAGGAGGTCTTGGCAGATGTGCTTAGTTAAGGATTTCAAGAGCTCCATCTTTCTGGGTTTAGATTTCAGATGGATGCTACATGCACTGATTGGTGTGTTCTTATAAGAAGAGGACTGGGCACACAGAGACCCCGTGTGAAGACACTGGCAGAGATTGGATCAGTGCATCTACAAGCCAAGAAATATCAAGGATTAGCAGCAGTGACCAGAAGCAGAGAGAGGCTACTTTGATTCTCCCTCAGAGCTCTCAGAAGGAATGAATCTTGCCCACACCTTAATTTTAACCCTTGGCCCTTCAGAAAAGTGAGAGAACAAATGCCTGCTGTTTAAGTCACTCGATTGGTAGCCATTTGTTACAGCTACCCAAAAGAACCATTATGGATTGATCTGTAGCCCCCTCAAAATATGTGAGAAATTTGAACCTTGGTGGACATGATCCTGTTTGAAAAGAATGGAGTTCTTTTGTAATATAAATGAGGCCCTAAGGCCACTGGAGATCCCCTCATTGAGGAGTTTAGAAGAGGAGATGGGTCAGTCAGGGTGCGAGGTAGTACCGATGAAGAACACAGCTTTCCCCCAGATCCTGGATGCTTCCTGCCCCCAACTACCATGATCCAAATTCTACCTTGCAGGGCTGGATATGGCAGAGGTTGTACACTGGTGAATACGGGGGCGGGAGGCACAGGGAATCCAGGGTGGATGATACCTTCAGGACCAAAGGTGTGAGGGGCGATGATGGGAGAGTGGAGGGTGAGTGGGTTGGAAAGGGGGAACTGATTAAGAGGATCCACATGTGACCTCCTCCCTGGGAGATTGACAGCAGAGAAGGGGGGGATGGAAGACTCGGTATAGGGCAAGATATGACAAAATAACAATGTATAAATTACCAAGGGTACATGAGGGAGGCGGAAGCAGGGAGCGAGAGGAAAAAAAAGGAGACCTGATGCAAAGGGCTTAAGTGGAGAGCAAATGCTTTGAGAAGGATTGGGGCAGGGAATGTGCGGATGTGCTTTATACAGTTTATGTGTATATGTATGAATTGTGATAAGAGTTGTATGAGCCCCTAATAAAATGTTAAAAAAAGAAAATGATTAGGGCAAAGAATGTACAGATGTGCTTTATACAATTGGTGTATGTATATGTATGGATTGTGATAAGAGTTGTATGAGTCCCTAATAAAATGTTAAAAAAAATGAGGCCATATGAGAATAGGCTTGAGCCTAAACCTAAAGACTTCTGAGTTAAAGGCCAGGATAGACCCAGTAACACACAGTACGGGGAGAAAAATAGCGAGAAATGCCAAGGAACTTTCTGGTATCCACAAAGAAGGACCCTGACCTAGAGTCGCACCCCAAATTTGAACCTGTAAGCTCCAAAGCAGGGGGAAAAGTGTTTTAAGGCTACTGACTTGTTGGATAATTTTTGGTTAAGGAGATTAAGACAAGAACTTAAGACATCCTCCAATCCTTCCTCTGGCTTCGTTCCATTTTTCTCACATTCAAGAGTCCTCCCAGAGGATTCAGCCAGGTGGTGGTTGTTGTTGTTGTTGTTCAGTGTCATAGGGAGGGTTTGGATTCATTGTGACCATACATACAACATAATCATACACTACCCGGTCCTGTACCATTCTCACAGTTGTTCTTAAGTTTGAGCCCATTGTTGCAGCCACTGTGTCAATCCCTTTTGTTGAGGGCCTTCCTCTTTTTCATTGCCCCTCTACTTTCCAGAACACGATGTCCTGCTCCAGGGACTGATCTCTCCGGACAACATGTCAAAGTTAAGGCGAAGTCTCATTATCCTTGCCCTGAGGAACATTCTGGCTGTACTTCATCCAAGTTAGATGGGTTTGTTCTTTTGGCAGTCCATGGTACATTCATTACTCTTTTACATCAATACTAATCAAATATATCTATTCTTCTTTGGTCTTCCTTATTCAGTGTTCAACTTTCACATGAATATGAGACAGTTGAAAATACCATGGCCTGGGTCAACCCGCCCCAGTCCTCAAAGTAATCTCTTGCTTTTCAACACTTTAAAGAGGTCTCATGTAGCAGATTTGACTAGTGAAATGTGTCATTTGTTCTCTTCTCTGCTGCTTCCCTGAGAATTGATTGTGGATTCAAGCAAGACAAAATCCTTGACAATTTCGAACTTTCCTCCATTTATCATGATGTTATCAATAGGTCCAGTTGTGAGGGTCTGGGCTTTCTTTACATTGAGTCATAATCCAAACTGAAGGCTTTAATCCTTCATCTTCAACAGCAAGTGAATCAAGTCCTTCTCATTTTCAGCAAAATTGTGTCATCTGTATAATGCAGGTTGTTAATAAGCCTTCCTCCAACCTGATGCTCCATCAGGCACTGCCCCATAATGAGTTTAGGTCATGAAGGATAGTCCTCCATAGGCACATTGATTATTACACTACCCCCCTCACATAATAAATTCAGAGAGAGAAAATTTCCCCAAAGCAATGGAAAGCTTACTAGAGAAGTGGAGGGTGCTCAAAGCCAAAGGTGACACAAACTGGAAGTCAATACTAGTTTTCAATACTTGCAGTTACCTAATAGTTCACTGCACTATCTACGAAAAGGTGAGGAGAACTGGGGCAATTCCATTAAAAAAAGACAATGCAGGGTATATAAGTCCGTCATTCCTCTGGAGAAGGAAAACACATAGTTGGGTTGTAGAGCTTTGTTTGCTAATCAACCGAATGTAGTTGTAAGGCAGGGGTGTGTGTGCACGCATGTGTGTGCATGTGTGTGTGTGTGTGTGTGTGTTGGAGGGAAGGGCTTGCCATTCTATTTCATATCCAGGAGAAAGATGAGCCTCTTCCCATATCTTTTGCTCTGTGGCAAGTTACTGATCTACAAGGAACTTTTATTTGACAAGGACATTGCCGAAAAAAAAAACGGGAAGCTTGTGTTCATCTCTGCTGAGAGGTGGAGTCAAAGAGATGGGCTTTATGACAGACACCCTGATTGTGCAACCAAACTATGAAATGGCCTCATACATTCAACACACATTTGCTGCACCTCCCCAGTGTGCTGCCCACATATTACCAGGCAGAGTGTTTTATGGGCAGCATTTTAGAGTTAGGCAGGCAGAGGGAGTGTCTTTGTGGGTGTTGCCTTTACCAGTCCTTGGATTGTTCTGGGACAGGCATGTCTTTTTCCTCTAAAGTAACTGATCGCGTGTAAAGGAGGAGTATGTATATACTCAGTAAGACGGGTTAAACCAAACCCAACCTATGACAATCATCTCAATTGGAACACATAGCGACCCTATACAAATACCCGTAGGGTTTCCAAGTTTGTAACTCTTTTGGGGGGTCAACAACCATATCCTTCTCTTGCAGAACCACTACAGAGTTGACCGTTGTGTTAGCAGCTGAATGCTTAATCACTGTGCCCATTTTGTTTGCTGAGCCGCCCTCAAAACACTGAACAGGTTTTCTGGGTACCAAGTATGTCCACTTCTATGTCTGACATAGGGTGTTTGCTGAGCCGCCCTCAAAACACTGAACAGGTTTTCTGGGTACCAAGTATGTCCACTTCTATATCTGGCATAGGGTGTTTTCTCCAAGTTGATAGGAGGTGCAAATCAGTTACTAGGGGTTTGGCAGAGTCAGTATGGAAACTGCGAGGGTGTGTGAAATTTGAACCAGAGTAGAACAATTCCAAGACACTTCCTAGGGATTCCTGGCATATAATATGCAAATGATAGTCAAGATATATAACTGTGTCTCTGTTCTTGGTTCTGTCAGTACCTGGTGTGGCCACAAAGGAGAAACCTGTTCTCCTGCTATTTTGAGCATCTAGTGTGAATGACAGGAGATAAGTCACATGCTAATGAACCCTGGTGGTGTAGTAGTTAAGCACCATGGTGCCCGGCTATCAAAGGATATAGCGTCTGGGGTCTTAAAGACTGGAAGATAAACAGGGGACCATCTAGCTAAGAAACAACAAAGCCCACATAGAAAAAGCACACCAGCCTACCCCAACATGATCGCTGAAGACAAAGCGGGTGCATAAGCACATGCGAGCATGTTTTCTTGATGTGCAATCACCCTTTACATGCAACTCTCTTATACATACGTGTTTCTGTGGATTTGTTTCTCAAATGCACCCAGACTAACATAAGCAGCGTGGAACGCATTTAAGAAGCCTAGACAAGGGCAGGGAAGGATATTCGGAGGGACTGGATCCAGAATTAGAGAGGAAGGAGCCCTGGTGGCAAAACGGGCTGCTAGCTCCCTGTCCCAAGGGGGACAATGAGACTACTGGCTCCCATGAAGATTTACAGTCTTGAAAACTCCATATAGGGTCACTGTGGTTGGAATCTACTGGACGGCAGTGACCTTTTGGGATTGAAGGTGGAAGCCACCAATGACTTCCTGCCATTGAGCCAAGGAGCCTCCGGAGAGTGTGTGAATTTCTGGAATGTAGTGAACAACCTCTGCACATCTGCTTTTCGTGCTGCCCAAGTCATGCCCTTGGCCTTTGCTTAAACATATTCATCCAGAAGTGAACCATCACAGCTGCTCCCTCGGGAAGCTGGGGGCTGAGCTCTCTGGTTCCACTCTGTCAGCATTTCTGGTCCGGGTACCTCCCCTCTGCCCCGGCACAGGCAATGTGCTTTTGGAAGCAATGCTCCCTGGGTAGTGGGTGTGATTTGCCTCCTCTGGCCTAACATGATGAATGCTGAGAGGGGGTGGATCCTAGGGGGTTAAACTCTCTGAACTTTACCTAGCCCAGGGGAAAACTTATTATTTAAAGTAAGTTTTAGACAGAATCTTTAGAAAGATAAATTGTTAACTATGTACACAATTACTCCCCAACACATAGGCTCAACCTCATAGGCTGTGGATGACCTTGAGCAGGTGCTCAGTCACAATGGGTTTCTATCAGGATTGAGAGTTCAGCTCTCTCAACTCTCCAACTGGTTATTAGCACCATAGTCGCGTTTCTATTTATGTAATTACTTTGTTTTAAGGGGGAAAAGACTCCCAATTCAACTATATTTTATTAGGAACTCCTTTGCTAAGTTTTACACAAGAAAAAGGCACACACTGCTGTTCTGGATGAAGGAGAGCATCCGCATAAGGCCAAAATGGTGTCGGAAGGACCCACAGCCACAGTGACTTAAATAAAATGACACCCATTCTGTCCTGCTGACTCTGACTCATAATGACTCTGTGTAAGGATCCTGAAGTTGCTACCTTTCCAGGAAGCAATAACCTCATCTTTCTCCTGTGGAATGACTAGTGGCTTTGAACCAGCGACCTTGCTCTTCATAGTCCAACACTATCCAGCATTACCACCTGGGCTCCTGAAAATTTAAACAAAACATAGAATACAAACAACTTTGTCACAAAATTGTGACTGAAGACAGTTCAAATCATGGAGTTTCAGGAGGGCCTGTGAGAGCATGAGCGGGACCTTCATTGGGATGTGCACACTACCGTATATCGTTGAGTCGGGCCCGGGGAGTGGACGCAAGCACACTGCCTGAGGGACAAGCTTTCCACTGCCAGTCAGCAGTAGGAAAGAACGCAATGGCGGCTGAATCTGTGGCCCCTCAAAATGGATGTAAGGTCTCCACATAGACTCTCACTGTGAGCCACAGCCTATTGCTCAAAATTTAAGCTCAAATACGACTTAAACGCCAAACATTCTGTTTCCTTAAAATAGGGTACTGCCAGGATCAGCTAGAAGTCTGCATGACCTATCAGATCTCAACGCCGATCTCAAATCACTTCACATGATCCCTTCTACCAGTCATGTCAAGGACAAATAGAGGTCTGCATGAGCGAGCCCAAATCGCCTCCTCACTTACCCATTCCAGAGGCTGTGCCTGTATAACCTATCGACTAACACATTCCCATATGCCGTGGTTATGAAACCAACCATCATGCTGGAATAAGGACCAATCACGATGCAAGGGTCAGGGTCAATGGGAAAGCAAAATAGGGACTGTGGGGAGCCAAGAGGGGTCCCTTCACTCAATCCCTAAACCTGATCTAATGTCACTAGACTGGGGTCTTCTTCACATCTCAAGGGCACCCGATTCATGATTGAAGTGAATTGTGCTTATTCAATCTTTGTTCTGCTTGCTGTCCTGCTGTGCTGCATCCTCTTTTTGCTTTTTTGTGCATGGCTCCCTCTGTTCTGGTGACAAATGGCCTGAGAGGGACTTGATATAGGGAGAAAGCCCACCCACATCAACTGTCACCAGAAGCAGACACTAAGTCCATTTCTCTCACCTCACAGAACTATGCACACCAGACACTGGTAGGGCTGCCTGGGAGGGGAACACTTAGTGCAGTGGTTCTCAACTTGTGGGTTGCGACCCCTTTGGGAGTCATATGACCCTTTCACAGGGCTCACCCTATTCATAACTGTAGCAAAATTACAGTGATGAAGTAGCAAGAAAATCATTTAATGGTTGGGGGAGGGGGTCATCACCACAACAAGAGGACCTGTATTAGGAAGGTTGAGAACCACTGCCAGAGTCTGTTTAGGACTTTGCTGCCCTCAAGGTCATCAGACATTCCTGAAGGCAGAGCCACTGCTGGAAGCCCATCTGGGAAATGGCCTGAAGACAGGTCCAAACCAACTGCACCCTCACCCTCCGAGATCCTAATCATAGCAGGCATAGAAATGCTCCCTGCCACTTCATAGACTGTAAGTCCATGGGAGCAGAAAGCCTCCTCTTTCTCCCTTTGAGTGGTGGCTGGTGAGTTCAAACTGCTCACTTTATGGCTAACATAACCCACAGACCAGCTCCCCCTGAGCTCAGTTTGTTTGCAGCACAGCCTTAGGTTTAGGGAGCCCCTGGCCTGGGGCACCACAGCCCTTAGGCTTAGGGAGCCCCACGCCTGGGGCCGCCCGAGCCCTTAGGCTTAGGGAGCCCCTGGCCCGGGCGCCACAGCCCTTACGCTTAGGGAGCCCCAGGCCTGGGGTGCCCCAGCCCTTAAGCTTAGGGAGCTCCTGGCCTGAGGTGCCCAAGCCCTTAGGATTACGGAGCCCCAGGCGTGGGGCGCCCCTGCCCTTAGGTTTTGGGGACCCCAGGCCAGGCGCGCCCCAGCCTTAGTCTTAGGGTGCCCCAGGCCTGTGGCGCCCCAGCCCTTAGGCTTAGGGAGCCCCAGGCTGGGGTGCTCCAACCCTTAAGCATAGGGAGCCCCAGGCCTGGGGAGCCCCAGCCCTTAGGCTTAGGGAGCCCCAGGCCCAGGGCACCACAACCCTTAGGCTTAGGGAACCCCAGGCCTGGGGCGCTCCAGCACTTAGGCTTAGGGAGCACCTGGCCTGGGACGCCCCAGCCCTTAGGCTTAGGGAGCCCCAGGCCTGGGGCGCCCCTGCCCTTAGTCTTTGGAAGCCTCAGGTCTGTTGCGCCCCAGCCCTTAGGCTTAGGGAGACCCAGGCCTGGGACGCATCAGCCCTAAGGCTTAAGGGGCCCCAGGAATGGGGCGCCCCAGCCCTTAGGCTTAGGGAGCCCCAGGCCTGGGGCACCCAAGCCCTTAGGCTTTGGGAGCCCCAGGCCTTAGCTTTAGGGAAATCTAGGCCTTGGGCGCCCCAGCCCTTAGGGTTAGGGAGCCCCAGGCCTGGGGCGCCCCAGCTCTTAGGCTTAGGGAGCCCCAGGCCAGGGGCACCAAAGCCCTTAGGGTTAGGGAGCCCCAGGCCTGGGGCGCCCCAGCTCTTAGGCATAGGGAGCCCCAGACCTGGGGCGCCCCAACCCTGGGTCGCCCCAGCCTTTAGCCTTAGGGAGCCCTAGGCCTGGGGCGCCTAGCCCTTAGGCTTAGTTAGCCCCAGTCCTGGGGCGCCCCAGCCCTTAGGCTTTGGGAGCCCGAGGCCTAGGGTGCCCCAGCCCTTAGGCTTAGGGAGCCTCAGGCTTGGGGCGCCCCAGCCCTAAGGCTTCGGGAGCCCCTGGCATGGGGCACCACAGCCCTTAGGCTGTGGGAGCCCAAGGCCTGGGGCGCCCCAGCCCTTAGGCTTAGGGAGCCCCAGGCCTGGGGCGCCCCAGCCCTTAAGCTTTGGGAGCACCAGGACTGGGATGCCTCAGCCCATCGGTTTTTTGAGCCCCAGGCCTGGGGTGCCCCAGCCCTTAGGCTTAAGTAGCCCCAGACCTGGGGCGCCCCAGCCCTTAGGCTTAGGGAGCCCCAAGCCTGGGGGGCCCCAGCCCTTAGGCTTTGGGAGCACCAGGACTGGGACGCCTCAGCTCATCGGTTTTTTGAGCCCCAGGTCTGGGGCGCCCTAGCCCTTAGGCTTAAGTAGCCCCAGACCTGGGGCGCCCCAGCCCTTAGGCTTAGGGAGCCCCATGCATGGGGCGCCCCAGCCCTTAGTCTTAGGGTGCCCCAGGCCTGGGATGCCTCAGCCCTTGGGTTTTGGGAGCCCCAGGCCTGGGGAGCCCCAGCACTTAGGCTTTGGGAGCCCCAGGTCTGGTGAGCCCCAACTCTTAGATTAAGGAGCCCCTGGCCTGAGGCGCCCCAACACTTAGGCTTAGGGAGCCCCAGGCCTGGTGCGCCCCAGCAATTAGGCTTAGGGAGCCCCCGGCATGGGGCGCCCAGCCCTTGGGCTTAGTTAGCCCCAGTCTTGGGGCGCCACAGCTCTTAGGCTTTTGGGAGCCCCAGGCCTAGGGCGCCCCAGCCCTAAGGCTTAGGGAGCCCCAGGCCTGGGGTGCCCCAGCACTTAAGCTTGGGAGCCCCAGGCCTGGGGCGCCCCATTCCTTAGGCTTTTGGAACCCCAGGCTTGGGGCGCCCCAGCCCTTTGGCTTAGGGAGCCCCAGGCCTTTTGAGCCCCAGCTCTTTAACTTATTGAGCCCCTGGCCAGGGGCGCCACAACACTTAGGTTTAGGGAGCCCCAGGCCTGGGGTGCCCCAGCCCTTAGGCTTAGGGATCCCCAGCCCTTGGGCGCCCCAGCCCTTAGGCTTTGGGAGCCCCAGGACTGGGGCACCCCAGCCCTTAGACTTTGGGAGCCCCAGGCCTGGGGCGTCGCAGCCCTTAGGCTTAGGGAGCCCCAGACCTGGGGCGCCCCAGCCCTGGGTCGCCCCAGCCTTTAGCCTTAGGGAGCCCTAGGCCTGGGGCGCCCAGCACTTAGGCTTAGTTAGCCCCAGTCCAGGGGTGCCCCAGCCCTTAGGCTTTGGGAACCCCAGGCCTAGGGTGCCCCAGCCCTTAGGCTTAGGGAGCCTCAGGCATGGGTCGCCCCAGCCCTAAGGCTTAGGGAGCCCCTGGCAGGGGCACCCCATCCCTTGGGCTGTGGGAGCCCAAGGCCTGGGGCACCGCAGCCCTTAGGCTTAGGGTGCCCCAGGTCTGGGACGCCTCAGCCCTTGGGCTTTGGGAGCCCCTGGCCTGGGGCGCCCCAGCCCTTAGGATTTGGGAGCCACAGGCCTGGTGCGCCCCAGCAAATAGGCTTAGGGAGCCCCAGGCCTGGGTCGCCCCAGCCCTTAGGCTTAGAGAGCCCCAGACATGCGGCCCCCAGCAATTAGGCTTAGGGAGCACCAGGCCTGGGGCGCCCCAGCCCTTGGGCTTAGAGAGTCCCAGGCCTGGGGTGCCCCAGCCCTTAGGCTTTGAAGCCCCAGGCCTGGGGCGCCGCAGCCCTTGGGCTTTGAGAGACCCAGGCCTGGGGCCCCGCAGCCCTAAGGCTTAGGGACCCCGAGACTTGGGGCGCCCCAGGCCTGGGTCGCCCCAGCCCTTAGCATTAGGGAGTCCCAGGCCTGGGGCACCCAGCACTTAGGCTAAGTTAGCCCCAGCCCTGGGGCGCCCCAGCCCTTATGTTTGGGAGCCCCAGGCCTAGGGCGCCCCAGTCCTTAGGCTTAGGGAGTCTCAGGCCTGGGGCGCCTCAGCCCTAAGGCTTAGTGAGCCCCTGGCATGGGGCACCACAGCCCTTAGGCTGTGGGAGCCCAAGGCTTGGGGCGCCCCAGCCCTTAGGCTTAGGGAGCCCCAGGCCTAGGGCACACCAGCCCTTACGCTTTGGAGCCCCAGGGCTGGGGCATCCCAGCCCTTAGGCTTTGGGAGCCCGATGCCGTGGCGCCCAAGCCCTTAGGCTTTTGGAGCACCAGGACTGGGACGCCCCAGCCCATAGATTTTGGGAGCCCCAGGCCTGGGGCGCCCCAGCCCTTAGGTTTTGGGAGCCTGAGGCCGGGTCGCCCCAGAACTTAGTCTTAGGGAGCCCCAGGTCTGGTGCGCCTCAGCCCTTAGGCTTTGGGAGCCCCAGGCCTGTGGCGTCCCTGCCCTTAGGCTTTGGAACCCCAGGCATGGGGCGCCCCAACCCTTAGGCTTTGGGAGGCCCAGGCATGGGGCGCCCCAGCCCTTAAGCTTAGGGAGCCCCAGGTCTGGGATGCCCCAGCCCTTAGGCTTAGGGAGCCACAGGCCTGGGGCGCCCCAGCCCTTAGGCTTTGGGAGCCCTAGGCCTGAGGCTCCCCAGACCTTAAGCTTAGGGAGCCCCAGGCCTGAGGCGCCCCATTCATTAGGCTTTGGGAGCCCCAGGCCTGGGGCGCCCCAGCCCTTAGGCTTTGGAACCCCAGGCATGGGGCGCCCCAGCCCTTAAGCTTTGGGAGGCCCCGGCCTCTTGCACCCAGCCCTTAGACTTAGGGAGAACCAGGCCTGGGACGCCCCAGCCCTTATGCTTAGGGAGCCCCACACCTGGCGCGCCACAGCCTTTAGCCGTAGGGAGCCCCAGGCCTGGGGAGCCCAGCCCTTATTCTTAGTTAGCCCCAGTCCTGGGGCGCCCCAGCCCTTATTCATAGTTAGCCCTAGGCCTAGGGCGCCCCAGCCCTTAGGCTTAGGGAGCCTCAGGCCTGGGGCGCCCCAGCCCTAAGGCTTAGGGAGCCCCTGGCATGGGGCACCCCAGCCCTTAGGCTTAGGGAGCCCCAGGCCCGGGGCGCCCCAGCCCTTAGGCTTTGGGAGCCCCAGACCTGGGGCACCCCAGCCCTTAGGCTTTCGGATCGACAGGCCTGTGGCGCCCCAGGCCTTAGGCTTTGGAACCCCCGTCATGTGGCGCCCCAGCCCTTAGGCTTTGGGAGCCCCAGGCCTGGGGCGCCCCAGCCCTTAAGTTTAAGGAGCCCCAGGCCTGGGACGCCCCAGCCCTTAGGCTTATGGAGCCCCAGGCCGGGGCGCCCCAGCCCTTAGGCTTTGGGAGCCCCAGACCTGGGGCGCCCCAGCCCTTAGGCTTTGGGAGCGCCAGGCCTGAGGCGCCCCAGCCATTAGGCTTTGAGAGCCCCAGGTCTGGGGCGCCCCAGCCCTTAGGCTTAGGGTGCCCCAGGCCTGAGGCGCCCCATTCCTTAGGCTTTGGGAGCCCCAGGCTTGGGGCGCCCCTTCCCTTAGTCTTTGGGAGCCCCAGGCCTGGGGGCCCCAGCCCTTAGGCTTAGGGAGAGCCAGCCCAGGGTCGCCCCAGCCCTTAGGCTTTGAGAGCCCCAGACCTGGGGCTCCCCAGCAATTAGGCTCAGGGAGCCCAAGGCCTGGGGTATCCCAGCCCTCAGTATTTTGTATGGCCAGTACTGAGGCGCCCCAGCCATTAGTCTTAGGGAGCCCCAGGCCTGGGTCACCCCAGCCCTTAGGCTTAGGGAGCCCCAGGCCTGGGGCGCCACAGCCCTTAGGCTTAAGAAGCCCAAGGCCTGGGACGCCCCAGTCCTTAGGCTTTGATAGCTCCAGGTCTGGGGGGCCCTAGCCCTTAGTCTTAGTTAGCCCCAGGCCTGGGGTACCCCAGCCCTTAGGCTTTGGGAGCCCCAGGTCTGGGGCGCCCCATTCCTAACGATTAGGGAGCCCCAGACCTGGGGCGCCACAGCCCTTAGGCTTAGGGCGCCCCAGGCCTGGGTCGCCCTAGCCCTTAGATTTTGGGAGCCCGAGGCCAGGTCGCCCCAGCCCTTAGTCTTTGGGAGCCCCAGACCTGGTGCGCCCCAGCCCTTAGGCTTTGGGAGCCCCAGTCCTGGGGCGCCTCAGCCCTTAAGCTTTGGGAGGCCCAGGCCTGGGACGCCCCTGACCATAGATTTTGGGAGCCCCAGGCCTGCGGCGCCCCAACCCTTAGGCTTTGGAACCCCAGGCATGGGGCGCCCCAGCCCTTAAGCTTTGGCAGGCGCCGGCCTCTTGCACCCAGCCCTTAGACTTAGGGAGAACCAGGCATGGGACGCCCCAGCCCTTATGCTTAGGGAGCCCAAGTCCTGGGACGCCCCAGCCCTTAAGCTTAGGGAGCCCAAGGCCTGGGGCGCCACAGCCCTTAGGCTTAGGGAGCCCCTGGCCTGGGGCTCCCCAGCCCTTAGGCTTGGGAGCCCCAGGCCTGGGTCGCCCTAGCCCTTAGATTTTGGGAGCCCGAGGCCAGGTCGCCCAAGCCCTTAGTCTTTGGGAGCCCCAGACCTGGTGCGCCCCAGCCCTTAGGTTTGGGAGCCCCAGGCCTGGGGCACCTCAGCCCGTAGGCTTTGGGAGGCCCAGGCCTGGGACGCCCCTGACCATAGATTTTGGGAGCCCCAGGCCTGCGGCGCCCCAACCCTTAGGCTTTGGAACCCCAGGCATGGGGCGCCCCAGTCCTTAAGCTTTGGGAGGCCCCGGCCTCTTGCACCCAGCCCTTAGACTTAGGGAGAACCAGGCCTGGGACGCCCCAGCCCTTATGCTTAGGGAGCCCCAGGCCTGAGGCGCCCCAGCCCTTAGGATTAGGGAGGCCCAGGCCTGGGTCGCGCCAGCCCTTAGGCTTTGGGAGCCCCAGGCCTGAGGCGCCCCAGCCATTAGGCTTTGAGAGCACCAGGTCTGGGGCGCCCCAGCCCTTAGGCTTAGGGTGCCCCAGACATGCGCCGCCCCAGCAATTAGGCTTAGGGAGCCCCAGGCCTGAGGGGCCCCAGCCCTTACGCTTTGGGAGCCCCAGGCCTGGGGCGCCGCAGCCCTTAGGCTTTGGGAGCCCGAGGCCTGGGGCGCCGAAGCCCTTAGGCTTAGGGAGCCCCAAACCTGGGGCGCCACGGCCTTTAGCCTGAGGGAGCCCCAGGCCTGGGGCGCCCAGCCCTTATTCTTAGTTAGCCCCAGTCCTGGGGCGCCCCAGCCCTTATTCATAGTTAGCCCCAGGCCTAGGGCGCCCCACCCCTTAGGCTTAGGGAGCCTCAGGCCTGGGGCGCCCCAGCCCTAAGGCTTAGGGAGCCCCTGGCATGGGACACCCCAGCCCTTAGGCTTAGGGAGCCCCAGGCCTGGGGCGCCCCAGCCCTTAGGCTTTGGGAGCCCCAGACCTGGGGCGCCCCAGCCCTTAGGCTTTGGGAGCGACAGGCCTGTGGCGCCCCAGGCCTTAGGCTTTGGAACCCCAGTCATGGGGCGCCCCAGCCCTTAGGCTTTTGAAGCCCCAGGCCTAGGGCTCCCCAGCCCTTAAGTTTAGGGAGCCCCAGGCCTGGGGCGCCCCAGCCCTTAGGCTTTGGAAGCGCCAGGCCAGGGGCGCCCCCACACTTAGGCTTAGGGAGCCCGAGGCCTGGGGCGCCACAGCACTTAGGCTTAGGGAGCCCCTGGCCTGGGGCTCCCCAGCGCTTAGGCTTGGGAGCCCCAGGCCTGGGTCGCCCTAGCCCTTAGATTTTGGGAGCCCGAGGCCAGGTCGCCCCAGCCCTTAGTCTTTGGGAGCCCCAGACCTGGTGCGCCCCACCCCTTAGGCTTTGTGAGCCCCAGGCCTGGGGCGCCTCAGCCCTTAAGCTTTGGGAGGCCCAGGCCTGGGACGCCCCTGACCATAGATTTTGGGAGCCCCAGGCCTGCGGCGCCCCAACCCTTAGGCTTTGGAACCCCAGGCATGGGGCGCCCCAGCCCTTAAGCTTTGGGAGGCCCCGGCCTCTTGCACCCAGCCCTTAGACTTAGGGAGAACCAGGCCTGGGACGCCCCAGCCCTTATGCTTAGGGAGCCCCATGCCTGAGGCGCCCCAGCCCTTAGGATTAGGGAGCCCGAGGCCTGGGGCGCCCCAGCCCTTAGGCTTAGGGAGGCCCAGGCCTGGGTCGCGCCAGCCCTTAGGATTTGGGAGGCCCAGGCCTGAGGCGCCCAAGCCATTAGGCTTTGAGAGCCCCACGTCTGGGGCGCCCCAGCCCTTAGGCTAAGGGTGCCCCAGACATGCGCCACCCCAGCAATTAGGCTTAGGGAGGCCCAGGCCTGAGGCTCCCCAGCCCTTACGCTTTGGGAGCCGCAGGCCTGGGGCACCCCATCCCTTAGGCTTTGGGAGACCCAGGCCTGGGGGGCCCCAGTCCTTAGGCTTAGGGAGCGCCAGGCCAGGGTCGCCCCAGCCCTTATGCTTAGAGAGCCCCAGACCTGGGGCTCCCCAGCAATTAGGCTTTGGGAGCCCAAGGCCTGGGGCATCCCAGCCCTCAGTATTTGGTATGGCCAGACCTGAGGCGCCCCAGCCATTAGTCTTAGGGAGCCCCATGCCTGGGTCACCCCAGCCCTTAGGCTTAGGGAGCCACAGGCCTGGGGCGCCACAGCCCTTAGGCTTAAGAAGCCCAAGGCCTGGGACGCCCCAGTCCTTAGGCTTTGATAGCTCCAGGTCTGGGGGGCCCTAGCCCTTAGTCTTAGTTAGCCCCAGGCCTGGGGTACCCCAGCCCTTAGGCTTTGGGAGCCCCAGGTCTGGGGCGCCCCATTCCTAACGATTAGGGAGCCCCAGACCTGGGGCGCCACAGCCCTTAGGCTTTGTGAGCCCCAGGCCTGGGGCGCCTCAGCCCTTAAGCTTTGGGAGGCCCAGGCCTGGGACGCCCCTGACCATAGATTTTGGGAGCCCCAGGCCTGCGGCGCCCCAACCCTTAGGTTTTGGAACCCCAGGCATGGGGCGCCCCAGCCCTTAAGCTTTGGGAGGCCCCGGCCTCTTGCACCCAGCCCTTAGACTTAGGGAGAACCAGGCCTGGGACGCCCCAGCCCTTATGCTTAGGGAGCCCCATGCCTGAGGCGCCCCAGCCCTTAGGATTAGGGAGTCCGAGGCCTGGGGCGCCCCAGCCCTTAGGCTTAGGGAGGCCCAGGCCTGGGTCGCGCCAGCCCTTAGGATTTGGGAGGCCCAGGCCTGAGGCGCCCAAGCCATTAGGCTTTGAGAGCCCCACGTCTGGGGCGCCCCAGCCCTTAGGCTAAGGGTGCCCCAGACATGCGCCACCCCAGCAATTAGGCTTAGGGAGGCCCAGGCCTGAGGCTCCCCAGCCCTTACGCTTTGGGAGCCGCAGGCCTGGGGCACCCCATCCCTTAGGCTTTGGGAGACCCAGGCCTGGGGGGCCCCAGTCCTTAGGCTTAGGGAGCGCCAGGCCAGGGTCGCCCCAGCCCTTATGCTTAGAGAGCCCCAGACCTGGGGCTCCCCAGCAATTAGGCTTTGGGAGCCCAAGGCCTGGGGCATCCCAGCCCTCAGTATTTGGTATGGCCAGACCTGAGGCGCCCCAGCCATTAGTCTTAGGGAGCCCCATGCCTGGGTCACCCCAGCCCTTAGGCTTAGGGAGCCACAGGCCTGGGGCGCCACAGCCCTTAGGCTTAAGAAGCCCAAGGCCTGGGACGCCCCAGTCCTTAGGCTTTGATAGCTCCAGGTCTGGGGGGCCCTAGCCCTTAGTCTTAGTTAGCCCCAGGCCTGGGGTACCCCAGCCCTTAGGCTTTGGGAGCCCCAGGTCTGGGGCGCCCCATTCCTAACGATTAGGGAGCCCCAGACCTGGGGCGCCACAGCCCTTAGGCTTAGGGCGCCCCAGGCCTGGGTCGCCCTAGCCCTTAGATTTTGGGAGCCCGAGGCCAGGTCGCCCCAGCCCTTAGTCTTTGGGAGCCCCAGACCTGGTGCGCCCCAGCCCTTAGGCTTTGGGAGCCCCAGGCCTGGGGCGCCTCAACCCTTAAGCTTTGGGAGGCCCAGGCCTGGGACGCCCCTGACCATAGATTTTGGGAGCCCCAGGCCTGCGGCGCCCCAACCCTTAGGCTTTGGAACCCCAGGCATGGGGCGCCCCAGCCTTTAAGCTTTGGGAGGCCCCGGCCTCTTGCACCCAGATCTTAGACTTAGGGAGAACCAGGCATGGGACGCCCCAGCCCTTATGCTTAGGGCGCCCAAGTCCTGGGACGCCCCAGCCCTTAAGCTTAGGGAGCCCCAGGCTTGGGGCGCCACAGCCCTTAGGCTTAGGGAGCCCCTGGCCTGGGGCTCCCCAGCCCTTAGGCTAGGGAGCCCCAGGCCTGGGTCGCCCTAGCCCTTAGATTTTGATAGCCCGAGGCCAGGTCACCCCAGCCCTTAGTCTTTGGGAGCCCCAGACCTGGTGCGCCCCAGCCCTTAGGCTTTGGGAGCCCCAGGCCTGGGGCGCCTGAGCCCTTAGGCTTTTGGAGGCCCAGGTCTGGGACGCCCCTGACCATAGATTTTGGGAGCCCCAGGCCTGCGGCGCCCCAACCCTTAGGCTTTGGAACCCCAGGCATGGGGCGCCCCCGCCCTTAAGCTTTGGGAGGCCCCGGCCTCTTGCACCCAGCCCTTAGACTTAGGGAGAACCAGGCCTGGGACGCCCCAGCCCTTATGCTTAGGGAGCCCCAGGCCTGAGGCGCCCCAGCCCTTAGGATTAGGGAGCCCGAGACCTGGGGCGCCCCAGCCCTTAGGCTTAGGGAGGCCCAGGCCTGGGTCGCGCCAGCCCTTAGGCTTTGGGAGCCCCAGGCCTGAGGCGCCCCAGCCATTAGGCTTTGAGAGCCCCAGGTCTGGGGCGCCCCAGCCCTTAGGCTTAGGGTGCCCCAGACATGCGCCGCCCCAGCAATTAGGCTTAGGGAGCCCCAGGCCTGAGGGGCCCCAGCCCTTACGCTTTGGGAGCCCCAGGCCTGGGGCGCCGCAGCCCTTAGGCTTTGGGAGCCCGAGGCCTGGGGCGCCGAAGCCCTTAGGCTTAGGGAGCCCCAAACCTGGGGCGTCACAGCCTTTAGCCTCAGGGAGCCCCAGGCCTGGGGCGCCCAGCCCTTATTCTTAGTTAGCCCCAGTCCTGGGGCGCCCCAACCCTTATTCATAGTTAGCCCCAGGCCTAGGGCGCCCCACCACTTAGGCTTAGGGAGCCTCAGGCCTGGGGCGCCCCAACCCTAAGGCTTAGGGAGCCCCTGGCATGGGACACTCCAGCCCTTAGGCTTAGGGAGCCCCAGGCCTGGGGCGCCCCAGCCCTTAGGCTTTGGGAGCCCCAGACCTGGGGTGCCCCAGCCCTTAGGCTTTGGGAGCGACAGGCCTGTGGCGCCCCAGGCCTTAGGCTTTGGAACCCCAGTCATGGGGCGCCCCAGCCCTTAGGCTTTTGAAGCCCCAGGCCTGGGGCTCCCCAGCCCTTAAGTTTAGGGAGCCCCAGGCCTGGGACGCCCCAGCCCTTAGGCTTAGGGAGCCCCTGGCCAGGGGCGCCCCAGCCCTTAGGCTTTGGGAGCCCCAAACCTGGGGCGCCCCAGCCCTCAGGCTTTGGGAGCGCCAGGCCTGGGGCGCCCCCACACTTAGGCTTAGGGAGCCCGAGGCCTGAGGCTCCCCAGACCTTAGGCTTGGGGAGCCCCAGGCCTGAGGCGCCCCATTCCTTAGGCTTTGGGAGCCCCAGGCCTGTGGGGTCCCAGCCCTTAGGCTTAGGGAGCGCCAGGCCAGGGTCGCCCCAGCCATAGGCTTAGAGAGCCCCAGACCTGGGGCCCCCCAGCAATTAGGCTTAGGGAGCCCAAGGCTTGGGGCATCCCAGCCCTCAGTATTTGGTATGGCCAGACCTGGGGCGCCCCAGCCATTAGTCTTAGGGAGCCCCAGGCCTGGGTCTCCCCAGCCCTTAGGCTTAGGGAGCCCCAGGCCTGGGGCGCCCCAGCCCTTAGGCTTAAGAAGCCCAAGGCCTGGGACGCCCCAGCCCTTAGGCTTTGATAGCTCCAGGTCTGGGGCGCCCCAGCCCTTAGGCTTTGGGAGCCCCAGGTGTGGGGCGCCCCAGCCCTAACGCTTAGGGAGCCTCAGACCTGGGGCGCCCCAGGCCTTAGACTTAGGTTGCCCCTGGCCTGGGGCGCCTCAGCCCTTAGGCTTTGGGAGGCCCAGGCCTGGGACGCCCTTGACCATAAATTTTGGGAGCCCCAGGCCTGCGGCGCCCCAGGCCTTAGGCTTTGGACCCCAGTCATGTGTCGCCCCAGCCCTTAGGCTTTGGGAGCCCCAGGCCTGGGGCGCCCCAGCACTTAAGTTTAGGGAGCCCCAGGCCTGGGATGCCCCAGCCCTTAGGCTTAGGGAGCCCCACGCCGGGGGCGCCCCAGCCCTTAGGCTTTGGGGGCCCCAGACCTTGGGCGCCCCAGCCCTTAGGCTTTGGGAGCGCCAGGTCTGGGGCGCCCCCACACTTAGGCTTAGGGAGCCCGAGACCTGAGGCTCCCCAGACCTTAGGCTTTGGGAGCCCCAGGCCTGGGGCGCCCCATCCCTTAGGCTTTGGGAGCCCCAGGCCTGGGGGGCCCCAGCCCTTAGGCTTAGGGAGCGCCAGGCCAGGGTCGCCTCAGCACTTAGGCTTAGAGAGCCCCAGACCTGGGGCCCCCCAGCAATTAGGCTTAGGGAGCCCAAGGCCTGGGGCATCCCAGCCCTCAGTATTTGGTATGACCAGACCTGAGGCGCCCCAGCCATTAGTCTTAGGGAGCCCCATGCCTGGGTCACCCCAGCCCTTAGGCTTATGAAGTCCAAGGCCTGGGACGCCCCAGTCCTTAGGCTTTGATAGCTCCAGGTCTGGGGGGCCCTAGCCCTTAGTCTTAGTTAGCCCCAGGCCTGGGGTACCCCAGCCCTTAGGCTTTGGGAGCCCCAGGTCTGGGGCGCCCCATTCCTAACGATTAGGGAGCCCCAGACCTGGGGCGCCACAGCCCTTAGGCTTAGGGCGCCCCAGGCCTGGGTTGCCCTAGCCCTTAGATTTTGGGAGCCCGAGGCCAGGTCGCACCAGCCCTTAGTCTTTGGGAGCCCCAGACCTGGTGCGCCCCAGCCCTTAGGCTTTGGGAGCCCCAGGCCTGGGGCGCCTGAGCCCTTAGGCTTTGGGAGGCCCAGGCCTGCGACGCCCCTGACCATAGATTTTGGGAGCCCCAGGCCTGCGGCGCCCCAACCCTTAGGCTTTGGAACCCAAGGCATGGGGCGCCCCCGCCCTTAAGCTTTGGGAGGCCCCGGCCTCTTGCACCCAGCCCTTAGACTTAGGGAAAACCAGGCCTGGGACGCCCCAGCACTTATGCTTAGGGAGCCCCAGTCCTGGGACGCCCCAGCCTTTAAGCTTAGGGAGCCCGAGGCCTGGGGCGCCACAGCCCTTAGGCTTAGGGAGCCCCTGGCCTGGGGCTCCCCGGCCCTTAGGCTTGGGAGCCCCAGGCCTGGGTCGCCCTAGCCCTTAGATTTTGGGAGCCCGAGGCCAGGTCGCCCCAGCCCTTAGTCTTTGGGAGCCCCAGACCTGGTGCGCCCCAGCCCTTAGGCTTTGGGAGCCCCAGGCCTGGGGCGCCTCAGCCCTTAGGCTTTTGGAGGCCCAGGTCTGGGACGCCCCTGACCATAGATTTTTGGGAGCCCCAGGCCTGCGGCGCCCCAACCCTTAGGCTTTGGAACCCCAGGCATGGGGCGCCTCAGCCCTTAAGCTTTGGGAGGCCCCGGCCTCTTGCACCCAGCCCTTAGACTTAGGGAGAACCAGGCCTGGGACGCCCCAGCCCTTAAGCTTAGGGAGCCCCAGGCCTGAGGCCCCCCAGCCCTTAGGATTAGGGAGCCCGAGGCCTGGGGCGCCCCAGCCCTTAGGCTTAGGGAGACCCAGGCCTGTGTCGCGCCAGCCATTAGGCTTTGAGAGCCCCAGGTCTGGGTTTCCCCAGCCCTTAGGCTTAGGGTGCCCCAGACATGCCCGCCCCAGCAATTAGGCTTAGGGAGCCCCAGGCCTGAGGCGCCCCAGCCCTTACGCTTTGGGAGCCCCAGGCCTGGGGCGCCTCAGCCCTTAGGCTTTGGGAGCCCGAGGCCTGGGGCGCCGAAGCCCTTAGGCTTAGGGAGCCCCAAACCTGGGGCGCCACAGCCTTTAGCCTCAGGGAGCCCCAGGCCTGGGGCACCCAGCCCTTATTCTTAGTTAGCCCCAGTCCTGGGGCGCCCCAGCCCTTATTCATAGTTAGCCCCAGGCCTAGGGGGCCCCACCCCTTAGGCTTAGGGTGTCTCAGGCCTCGGGCGCCCCAGCCCTAAGGCTTAGGGAGCCCCTGGCATGGGACATCCCAGCCCTTAGGCTTAGGGGGCCCCAGGCCTGGGGCGCCCCAGCCCTTAGGCTTTGGGAGCCCCAGACCTGGGGCGCCCCAGCCCTTAGGCTTTGGGAGCGACAGGCCTGTGGCGCCCCAGCCCTTAGGCTTTGGAACCCCAGTCAAGGGGCGCCCCAGCACTTAGGCTTTGGGAGCCCCAAACCTGGGGCGCCCCAGCCCTTAGGCTTTGGGAGCGCCAGGCCTGGGGCGCCCCCACACTTAGGCTTAAGGAGCCCGAGGCCTGAGGCTCCCCAGACCTTAGGCTTTGGGAGCCCCAGACCTGGGGCCCCCCAGCAATTAGGCTTAGGCAGCCCAAGGCCTGGGGCATCCCAGCCCTCAGTATTTGGTATGGCCAGACCTGGGGCGCCCCAGCCATTAGTCTTAGGGAGCCCCTGGCCTGGGTCGCCCCAGCCCTTAGGCTTAGGGAGCCCCAGGCCTGGGGCGCCCCAGCCCTTAGGCTTAAGAAGCCCAAGGCCTGGGACACCCCAGCCCTTAGGCTTTGATAGCTCCAGGTCTGGGGCGCCCCAGCCCTTAGGCTTTGGGAGCCCCAGGTCTGGGGCGCCCCAGCCCTAACGCTTAGGGAGCCCCAGACCTGGGGCGCCCCAGGCCTTAGGCTTAGGGCTCCCCTGGCCTGGGGCGCCTCAGCCCTTAGACTTTGGGAGGCCCAGGCCTGGGACGCCCCTGACCATAAATTTTGGGAGCCCCAGGCCTGCGGCTCCCCAACCCTTAGGCTTTGGAACCCCAGGCATGGGGCGCCCCAGCCCTTAAGCTTTGAGAGGCCCCGGGCTCTTGCACCCAGCCCTTAGACTTAGGGAGAAGCAGGCTTGGGACGCCCCAGCCCTTATGATTAGGGAGCCCCTGTCCTGGGACGCCCCAGCCCTTAAGTTTAGGGAGCCCCAGGCCTGGGGCGCCCCAGCCCTTAGGCTTAGGGTGCCCCAGGCCAGAGGCGCCCCAGCCATTAGGCTTTGAGAGCCACAGGTCTGGGGCGCCCCAGCCCTTAGGCTTAGAGAGCCCCAGACCTGGGTGCCCTAGAAATTAGGCTTAGGGAGCCCCATGCCTGGTGCACCCCAGCAATTAGGCTTAGGGAGCACTAGGCCTGGGTCACCCCAGCCCTTAGGCTTAGAGAGCCCCAGACACGCGCCGCCCCAGCAATTAGGCTTAGGGAGCCCCAGGCCTGAGGCGACCCAGCCCTTATGCTTTGGGAGCCCCAGGCCTGGGGCGCCACAGCCCTTAGGTTTTGGGAGCCCGAGGCCTGGGGCGCCGCAGCCCTTAGGCATAGGGAGCCCCAGACCTGGGGCGCCACAGCCTTTAGCCTTAGGGAGCCCCACGCCTGGGGCGCCCAGCCCTTATTATTAGTTAGCCCCAGTCCTGGGGTGCCCCAGCCCTTATTTTTAGTTAGCCCCAGGCCTAGGGCGCCCCAGCCCTTAGGCTTAGGGATCCTCAGGCCTTGGGCACCCCAGCCCTAAGGCTTAGGGAGCCCAAGGCCTGGGGCGCCCCAGCCCTTAAGCTTGGGAGCCCCAGGCCTAGGGCGCCCCAGCCCTTAGGTTTTGGGAGCCCAAGGTCTGGGGTGCCCCAGCCCTTAGGCTTTGTGAGCCCCAGGCCTACGGTGTCCCAGCCCTTAGGCTTTGGGAGCACCAGGACTGGGACACCCCAGCCCATAGGTTTTGGGAGCCCCAGGCCTGAGCCGCGCCAGCCCTTAGGCTTAAGTAGCCCCAGACCTGGGGAGCCCCAGCTCTTAGGCTTTGAAACCCCAGGCCTGGGGCCCCCCAGCCTTAAGACTTAGGGAGCCCCAGGCCTGGGGCGCCCCAGCCCTTAGGCTTTGGTAGCCCCAGGCAAAGGCGCCCCCGCCCTTAGGCATAGGGAGCCCCAGGCCTGGTGAGCCCTAGGTCTTAGACATAGGGAGCCCCTGGCCCCGGGTGCCCCAGCACTTAGGCTAAGGGAGCCCCATGCCTGGGGCGCCCCAGCACTTAGGCTTAGGGAGCCCCAGGCCTAGGACGCCTCAGCCCTTAGGCTTTGGGAGCCCCAGGCATCAGGCGCCTCAGCCCTTAGGCTTTGGGAGCCCCAGGCCTGGGGCGCCCCAGCCCTTAGGATTTGGGAGCCCCAGGCCTGGGGCGCCCCAGCCCTTAGGCTTAGGGAGCCTCAGGCCAGGGTCGCCCCAGCAATTAGGCTTAGGGAGCCCCTGGCCTGGGGCGCCCCAGCCCTTAGGCTTTGGGAACCCCAGTCTGGGGCGCCCCAGTCTTAGACTTAGGGAGCCTCAGGCCTGTGTCGCCCCGGCCCTTAGGCTTAGGGAGCCCGAGGACTGAGGCGCCCCAGCCTTTAGGCTTTGGGAGCTCCAGGCCTGGGGCGCCCCAGCACTTAGGCTTAGGGATCCCGAGGCCTGAGGCGCCCCAGCCCTTAGGATTAGGGAGCCCCAAGCATTGGGCGCCCAATCCCTTAGGCTTTGGGAGCCCCAGGCCTGGGACGTCCCAGCCCTTAGGCTTTGGGAACCCCAGGGCTGGGGCGACCCAGCCCTTAGTCTTTGGGATCTCCTGGCCTGGGGCGCCCCAGCCCTTAAGCTTAGGCAGCCCCATCCTGGGGCGCCCCAGCCCTTAGGCTTAGGGTGCCCCAAGACCGGGGCGCCACAGCCCTTAGGCTTAGGCAGCCCCAGACCTGGGACGCCCCAGCCCTGGGTCACCCCAGCCTTTAGCCATAGGTAGCCCCAGACCTGGGGCGCCCATTCCTTAGGCTTTGTTAGCCCTGGTCCTGGGGCGCCCCAGCCCTTAGTCTTTGGGAGACCCAGGCCTAGGGCGCCCCAGCCCTTAGGCTTAGGGAGCCTCAGGCCTGGGGCGCCCCAGCCCTAAGGCTTAGAGAGCCCCTGGCATGGGGCACCCCAGTCCTAAGGCTGTGGGAGCCCAAGGCCTGGGGCGCCCCAGCCCTTAGGCTTAGGGTGCCCCAGGCCCGGGGCGCCACAGCCCTTAGGCTTAGGCAGCCCCAGACCTGGGACGCCCCAACCCTGGGTCGCCCCAGCCCTTAGCCATAGGGAGCCCCAGACCTGGGGCGGCCATTCCTTAGGCTTAGTTAGCCCTGGTCCTGGGGCGCCCCAGCCCTTAGGCTTAGGGAGCCCCAGGCCTGGGGTGCCCAACCCATAGGATTAGGGATGCCCAGGCCTGGAGCACCCCAGCCCTTAGGTTTTGGGAACCCCAGTCCAGGGGCGCCCCAGCCTTTAAGCTTAGGGAACCCCAGGCCTGTGGCGCTCCAGCCCTTAGGCTTAGGGTGCCCCTGGCCTGGGTCGCCCCAGCCCTTAGGCTTTGGGAGCCCCAGGCCTGGGGCGCCCAAACCCTTAGACTTTGGGAGCCCCAGGCCTGGGGCGCCCCAGCTCTGCGGCTTAGGTTGCCCCAGGCCTGGGGCGCCCCAGCCCGTAGACTTTGGGAGCCCCAGGCCTGGTGCGCCCCAGCCCTTAGGCTTTGGGAACCCCAGTCTGGGGCGCCCCAGTCTTAGACTTAGGGAGCCTCAGGCCTGTGTCGCCCCGGCCCTTAGGCTTAGGGAGCCCGAGGACTGAGGCGCCCCAGCCTTTAGGCTTTGGGAGCTCCAGGCCTGGGGCTCCCCAGCACTTAGGCTTAGGGATCCCGAGGCCTGAGGCGCCCCAGCCCTTAGGCTTAGGGAGCCCCAGGCCTTGGGCGCCCAATCCCTTAGTCTTTGGGAGCCCCAGGCCTGGGACGCCCCAGCCCTTAGGCTTAGGCAGCCCCAGACCTGGGACGCCCCAACCCTGGGTTGCCCCAGCCTTTAGCCATAGGGAGCCCCAGACCTGGGGCGCCCATTCCTTAGGCTTAGTTAGCCCTGGTCCTGGGGCGCCCCAGCCCTTAGTCTTTGGGAGACCCAGGCCTAGGGCGCCCCAGCCCTTAGGCTTAGGGAGCCCCAAGCCTGGGGCGCCCCAGCCCTAAGGCTTAGAGAGCCCCTGGCATGGGGCACCCCAGTCCTAAGGCTGTGGGAGCCCAAGGCCTGGGGCGCCCCAGCCCTTAGGCTTAGGGAGCCCCAGGCCTGGGGCGCCCCAGCTCTTAAGCTTGGGAGCCCCAGGCCTGTGGCATCCCTGCCCTTAGGATTTGGGAGCCCAAAGCCTGGGGCACCCCAGCCCTTAGGCTTTGGGAGCCCCAGGACTGGGGCGCCCCAGCCCTTAGTCTTAGTTAGCCCCAGGCCTGGGGCGCCCCAGCTCTTAAGCTTGGGAGCCCAAGGCCTGGGGCGTCCCAGCCCTTAGGCTTAGGGAGCCCCAGGCCTGGGGCGCCCCAGCTCTTAAGCTTGGGAGCCCCAGGCCTGGGGCGCTCCAGCCCTTGGGCTTTGGGATCCCAAGGCCTTGGGCGCCACAGCACTTAGGCTTTGGGAGCCCCAGGCCTGGGGCGCGCCAGCCCTTGGGCTTATGTAGCACCAGACCTGGGGCGCCCCAGCCCTTAGGCTTAGGGAGCCCCTGGGCTGGGGCGCCCCAGCCATTAGGCTTTGGGAGCCTCAGGCCAGGGACGCCCAAGCCCATTGGTTTTGGGAGCGCCAGGCCTGGGGCGCCCCCGCCATTCGGCGTAGGGAGCCCCAGGCCTGGTGAGCCGCAGCTCTTTGACTTAGGGAGCCCCAGGCCAGGGTCGCCCCAGCCCTTAGGCTTATTGAGCCCCAGACCTGGGGCGCCCCAGCAATTAGGCTTAGGGAGCCCCAGGCCTGCGTCGCCCCAACCCTTAGGCTTAGAAAGCCCCAGACCTGGGTCGCCCCAGCAATTAGGCTTAGGGAGCCCCAGGCCTGGGGTGCACCAACCCTTAGGATTAGGGATGCCCAGGCCTGGGGCGACCCAGCCCTTAGGCTTTGGGAACCCCAGTCCTGGGGTGCCCCAGCCCTTAGGCTTAGGGAACCCCAGGCCTGTGGCGCTCCAGCCCTTAGGCTTAGGGAGACCCAGGCCTGTGGCGCTCAAGCCCTTAGGCTGAGGGAGACCCAGGCCTGGGTCTCCCCAGCCCTTAGGTTTTAGGAGCCCCAGGCCTGGGGCGCCCCCACCCTTAGGGTTAGGGAGTCCCAGGCCTGGGGCGCCCCAGCTCTGCGGCTTAGGGTGCCCCAGGCCTGGGGCGACCCAGCCCTTAGACTTTGGGAGCCCCAGGCCTGGGGCGCCCCAGCCCTTAGGCTTTGGGAGAGCCAGGCCTGTGGCGCCGCAGCCCTTAGGCTTTGGGAGCCCCAGGCAAGGGACACCAAAGCCCATAGGTTTTGGGAGCGCCAGGCCTGGGGCGCCCCCGCCATTAGGCGTAGTGAGCCCCAGGCCTGGTGAGCCCCAACTCTTAGACTTAGGGAGCCCCAGACCAGGGTCGCCCCAGCCCTTAGGCTTAGTGAGCCCCAGACCTGGGGCAACCCAGCAATTAGGCTTAGGGAGTCCCAGGCCTGGGTCGCCCCAGCCCTTTGGCTTAGAAAGCCACAGACCTGTGGTGCCCCAGCAATTAGGCTTAGGGAGCCCCAGGCCTGGGGTGCCCCAGCCCATAGGATTAGGGATGCCCAGGCCTGGAGCACCCCAGCCCTTAGGCTTTGGGAACCCCAGTCCAGGGGCGCCCCAGCCTTTAAGCTTAGGGAACCCCAGGCCTGTGGCGCTCCAGCCCTTAGGCTTAGGGAGCCCCAGGCCTGGGTCGCCCCAGCCCTTAGGCTTTGGGAGCCCCAGGCCTGGGGCGCCCCAACCCTTAGGCTTAGGGAGCCCCAGGCCTGGGGCGCCCCATCTCTGCGGCTTAGGTTGCCCCAGGCCTGGGGCGCCCCAGCCCGTAGACTTTGGGAGCCCCAGGCCTGGTGCGCCCCAGCCCTTAGGCTTTGGGAGCCCCAGGCCAGGGCGCCCCCACCCTTGGGCGTAGGGAGCCCCAGGCCTGGTGAGCCCTAGGTCTTAGACATAGGTAGCCCCTGGCCCCGGGTGCCCCAGCACTTAGGCTAAGGGAGCCCCATGCCTAGGGCGCCCCAGCCCTTAGGCTTAGGGAGCCTCCAGCCTGGGGCGCCCCAGCCCTAAGGCTTAGAGAGCCCATGGCATGGGGCACCCCAGTCCTAAGGCTGTGGGAGCCCAAGGCCTGGGGCGCCCCAGCCCTTAGGCTTAGGGAGCCCCAGGCCTGGGGCGCCTCAGCTCTTAAGCTTGGGAGCCCCAGGCCTGTGGCACCCCAGCCCTTAGGCTTTGGGAGCCCAAAGCCTGGGGCACCCCAGCCCTTAGGCTTTGGGAGCCCCAGGCCTGGGGCGCCCCAGCTCTTAAGCTTGGGAGCCCAAGGCCTGGGGCGTCCCAGCCCTTAGGCTTAGGGAGCCCCAGGCCTGGGGCGCTCCAGCCCTTGGGCTTTGGGAGCCCAAGGCCTGGGGCGTCCCAGCACTTAGGCTTTTGGAGCCCCAGGCCTGGGGCGCGCCAGCCCTTGGGCTTATGTAGCCCCAGACCTGGGGCGCCCCAGCCCTTAGGCTTAGGGAGCCCCTGGCCTGGGGTGCCCCAGCCATAAGGCTTTGGGAGCCTCAGGCCAGGGACTCCCAAGCCCATAGGTTTTGGGAGCGCCAGGCCTGGGGCGCCCCCGCCATTCGGCGTAGGGAGCCCCAGGCCTGGTGAGCCGCAGCTCTTTGACTTAGGGAGCCCCAGGCCAGGGTCGCCCCAGCCCTTAGGCTTATTGAGCCCCAGACCTGGGGCGCCCCAGCAATTAGGCTTAGGGAGCCCCAGGCCTGGGTCGCCCCAAGCCTTAGGCTTAGAAAGCCCCAGACCTGGGTCGCCCCAGCAATTAGGCTTAGGGAGCCCCAGGCCTGGGGCGACCCAGCCCTTAGGCTTTGGGAACCCAAGTCCTGGGGCGCCCCAGCCCTTAGGCTTAGGGAGACACAGGCCTGTGGCGCTCAAGCCCTTAGGCTGAGGGAGACCCAGGCCTGGGTCTCCCCAGCCCTTAGGTTTTAGGAGCCCCAGGCCTGGGGCGCCCCCACCCATAGGGTTAGGGAGCCCCAGGCCTGGGGCGCCCCAGCTCTGCGGCTTAGGGTGCCCCAGGCCTGGGTCGCCCCAGCCCTTAGACTTTGGGAGCCCCAGGCCTGGGCCGCCCCAGCCCTTAGGCTTTGGGAGCCCCAGGACAGGGAATCCCGCCCTTAGGCTTAGGGAGCCCTAGGCTAGGGTCTCCCCAACCATTAGGCTTAGAGAGCCCCAGACCTGGGGCGCACCAGCAATTAGGCTTAGGGAGCCCCATGCCTGGGTCGCCCCAGCCCTTAAGATTAGGGATGCCCAGCCCTGGGGCGCCGCAACCCTTAGGCTTTGGGAACCCCAGTCCTGGGGCGCCCCAGTCCTTAGACTTACGGAGCCCCAGGCCTGTGTCGCCCCAGCCCTTAGGCTTAGGGAGCCCCAGGCCCGTCGCCCCAGCCCTTTGGCTTTGGGAGCCGCAAGCCTGGGGCACCCATCCCTTAGGCTTTGGGAACCCAAGTCCTGGGGCGCCCCAGTCCTTAGGCTTAGGGAGCACCAGTCCTGTGTTGCCCCAGCCCTTAGGCTTAGGGAGCCCCAGGCCCGTCGCCCCAGCCCTTTGGATTTGGGAGCCGCAAGCCTGGAGCGCCCCAGCCCTTTGGCTTAGGGAGCCCCAGGCCTGAGGCGCCCCAGCCTTTAGGCTTTGGAAGCCCCTGGCCTGGGGCGCCCCAGCCCTTAGGCTTTGGGAGCCCCAGGCTGGGGGCGCCCAAGCCCTTAGGCTGAGAAAACCCCAGATTGGGGCACCCCAGCAATTAGGCTTAGGGAGCCCCAGGCCTGGGGCTCCCCAGCCCTTAGGATTACGGATGCCCATGCCTGGGGCGCCCCAACCCTTAGGCATTGGGAATCCCAGTGCTGGGGCGCCCCAGTCCTTAGGCTTAGTGAGCCCCAAGCCTGGGGCTCCCCAGCCCTTAGTATTAGTGAGCCCCAGGCT
This sequence comes from Tenrec ecaudatus, assembly GCF_050624435.1. Taxonomy (NCBI): domain Eukaryota; kingdom Metazoa; phylum Chordata; class Mammalia; order Afrosoricida; family Tenrecidae; genus Tenrec; species Tenrec ecaudatus. Next base: position 328,021 of record NW_027458020.1, on the reverse strand, counting down.
TGGGTCGCCCCAGCCCTTAGTCTATGGGAGCCCCTAGCCTGGGGTGCCCCAGCCTTTAGGCTATAGGAGCCCCAGACCTGGGGCGCCCCAGCCCTTAGGCTTTGAGATCCTCAGACCTGGGGCGCCCCAGCAATTAGGCTTAGGGTGCGCCAGGCCAGGGTCGCCCCGGCCCTTAGGCTTAGGGAGCCCCAAGCCTGGGGCGCCCCAGCATTTAGGCTTAGGGATCCCAGGCCAGGTTAGCCCCAGCTCTTAGACTTTGGGAACCCCAGGCCTGGGACGCCCAGCCCTTAGGCTTTGGGAGACGCAGGCCTGGGGCTCCCCAGCCCTTAGGCTTAGGGAGCCCCAGGCCTGGTGATCCCCAGCTCTTAAATTTAGGGAGCCCCAGACCTGGGGTGCCCCAGCCATTAGGCTTAGGGTGCCCCAGGCCTGGGTAGCCCCAGCCCTTAAGCTTAGGGAGCCCCAGCCCTGGGGTGTCACAGCCCTTAGGCTTTGGGAGACCCAGGCCTGGGGCATCCCAGCCCTTAGGCTTTGGGTGCGCCAGGTCTAGTGTGCCCCAACCCTTAGACTTAGGGAGCCCCAGGCCTGGGGTGCCCCAGCCCTTAGGATTTGGGAGCCCCAGGCTTGGGTCGCCCCAACTCTTAGTCTTGGGCGCCCCTGAACTTGGGCGCCCCTGCCCTTAGGCTTAGAGAGCCCCAGGCCTGGGGCTCCCCAGCCCTTAGACTTAAGAAGCCCAAGGCCTGGGACGCCCCAGCCCTTAGGATTTGATAGCCCCAGGTCTTGGGAGCCCCAGCCCTTAGGCTTAGTTAGCCCCAGGCCTGGGTCGCCCTAGCCCTTAGACTTTGGGAGGCCGAGGTCGGGTCACCCCAGCCCTTAGTCTTTGAGAGCCCGGACCTGGGGCGCCCCAGCCCTTAGACTTTGGGAGCCCCAGGCCTGGGGCGCCTCAGCGCTTAGGCTTTGGGAGTCCCAGGCCTGGGACGCACCAGCCCATAGGTTTTGGGAGCCCCAGGCCTGCGGCGCCCCAGCCCTTAGGCTTTGGAATACCAGGCATGGGGCGCCCCAGCCCTTAGGCTTTGGGAGCCCTAGGTCTGGGGCGCCCCAGCCCTTAACCTTAGGGAGCCCTAGGCCTCGGGCGCCCCAGCCCTTAGGCTTAGGTTGCCCCAGGCCTGGGACGCCTCAGCCCTTGGGCTTTTGGAGCCCCAGGCCTGGGGCGCCCCAGCCCTTAGGCTTTGGGAGTCCCTGGCCTGGTGAGCCCCAGCTCTTAGACTTAGGGAGCCCCTGGCCTGAGGCGCCCCAGCACTTAGGCTTAGGGAGCCCCAGGCCTGGGGCGCCCCAGCCCTTAGACTTAGAGAGCCCCAGACATGCGGCGCCCCAGCAATTAGGCTTAGGGATTCCCAAATTGGGGCGCCCCAGCCATTAGACTTAGGGATCCCCAGGCCTGGGGCGCCCACGCCCTTATGCTTTGGGAGCCCCTGGCCTGGGGCGCACCAGCCCTTAGGCTTTGGGAGCCCCAGGCCGGGGGCGCCCCAGCCCTTAGGCTTAGGGAGCCCCAGGCTAGGGTCGCCCAAGCCTTAGGCTTAGAGAGCCCCAGACTTGGGGCACCCCAGCAATTAGGCTTAGGGAGCCCCAGCCTTGGGGCGCCCCAGCACTTAGGATTAGGGATGCCCAGGCCTGAAGCGCCCCAGCCCTTAGGTTTAGGGATCCCCAGGCCTGGGGCGCCCCAGCCCTTAGTTTTAGGGAGCCCCAGGGCTGGGTCGCCCCAGCCCATAGGCTTTGGGAGCCCCAACCCTGGGGTGCCCCAGCCCTTAGGCTTTGGGAGCCCCAGGCCTGGAGAACCCCAGCCCTTTCGCTTAGAGATCCCCAGGCCTGGGGCGCCCCAGCAATTAGGCTTTGGGAGCCCCAAGCCTGGGGTGCCCCAGCCCTTAGGCTTTGGGAGCCCCAGGCCTGGAGAACCCCAGCCCTTAGGCTTAGAGATCCCCAGGCCTGGGGCGCCCCAGCAATTAGGCTTAGGGAGTGCCAGGCCAGGGTCTCCCCGGTCCTTAGGCTTAGGGAGCCCCAGGTCTGGGGCGCCCCAGCCCTTAGTTTTAGGGAGTCCCAGGCCTGGGTCACCCCAGCCCTTAGGCTTTGGGAGCCCCAAGCTTGGGGTGCCCCAGCCCTTAGGCTTTGGGAGCCCCAGGCCTGGAGTACCCCAGCCCTTAGGCTTAGAGATCCCCAGACCTGGGGCACCCCAGCAATTAGGCTTAGGGAGCGCCAGGCTAGGGTCTCGCCGGCCCTTAGGCTTAGGGAGCCCCAGGTCTGGGGCGCCCCAATCCTTAGGCTTAGGGAGCCCAAGGCCTGGTGAGCCCCAGTTCTTAGACTTTGGGAGCCCCTGCCTGGGGCGCCTAGCCCTTAGGCTTTGGGAGCTCCAGGCTTGGGGCACTCCAGCCCTCAGTGTTTTGTATGCCCAGACTTGGGGCGCTCCAGATATTAGGCTTAGGGAGCCCCAGACCTGGGTTGCCCCAGCCCTTAGGCTTAGGGAGCCCCAGGCCTGGGGCACCCCAGCCCTTAGGCTTAGGGAGCCCCAGGCCAAGTGAGCCCAACTCTTAGACTTTGGGAGACCCAGGCCTGGGGCGCCCAGCCCTTAGGCTTAGGGAGCCCCAGGCCTGGGGCACCCCAGCCCTTAGGCTTAGGGAGCCCCAGGCCAAGTGAGCCCAACTCTTAGACTTAGGGAGCCCATGGCCTGGGGCGCCCCAACCCTTAGCCTTAGGGAGCCACAGGCCTGGGGCACCCAGCCCTTAGGCTTTGGGAGACCCAGGCTTGGGTCGCCCTAGCTCTTAGTCTTTGGGAGACCCTGGCCTTGGGCGCCCCAGCCCTTAGGCTTAGGGAGCCCCAGGCCTGGGGCTCCCCAGCCTTTAGACTTAAGAAGCCCAAGGCTTGGGACGCCCCAGCCCTTAGTCTTTGGGAGCCCTAGACCTGGGGCGCACCAGCCCTTAGGCTTTGGGAGCCCCAGGCCTGGGGCGCCTCAGCCCTTAGGCTTTGATAGCCCCAGGTCTGGGGCGCCCCAGCCCTTAGGCTTAGTTAGCCCCAGGCTTCGTTCGCCCTAGCCCTTATACTTTGGGAGCCCGAGGCCGGGTCACCCCAACCCTTAGTCTTTGGGAGCCCCAGGCCTGGGGCGCCCCAGCCCTTAGGCTTTGGGACCCCCAGGCTTGGGGCGCCCCATCCCTTAGGCTTTGGGAGCCCCAGGCCTGGGGGGCCCCAGCCCTTAGGCTTAGGGAGCGCCAGCCCAGGGTCGCCCCAGCCCTTAGGCTTAGAGAGCCCCAGACCTGGGGCCCCCCAGCAATTAGGCTTAGGGAGCCCAAGGCCTGGGGCATCCCAGCCCTCAGTATTTGGTATGGCCAGACCTGGGGCGCCCCAGCCATTAGTCTTAGGGAGCCCCAGGCCTGGGTCTCCTCAGCCCTTAGGCTTAGGGAGCCCCAGGCCTGGGGCGCTCCAGCCCTTAGGCTTAAGAAGCCCAAGGCCTGGTACGCCCCAGTCCTTAGGCTTTGATAGCTCCAGGTCTGGGGTGCCCCAGCCCTTTGTCCTAGTTAGCCCCAGGCCTGGGGTACCCCAGCCCTTAGGCTTTGGGAGCCCCAGGTCTGGGGCGCCCCAGCCCTAACGCTTAGGGAGCCCCAGACCTGGGGCGCCCCAGCACTTAGGATTAGGGAGCCCCTGGCTTGGGGCTCCCCAGCCCTTAGGCTTGGGAACCCCAGGCCTGGGTCGCCCTAGTCCTTAGATTTTGGGAGCCCGAGGCCGGGTCGCCCCATCCCTTAGTCTTTGGGAGCCCCAGACCTGGTGTGCCCCAGCCCTTAGGCTTTGGGAGCCCAAGGCCTGGGGTGCCTCAGCCCTTAGGCTTTGGGAGGCCGAGGCCTGGGACGCCCCTGACCATATGTTTTGGGAGCCCCAGGTCTGCGGCGCCCCAACCCTTAGGCTTTGGAACCCCAGGCATGGGGCGCCCCAGCCCTTAAGCTTTGGGAGGCCCCGGCCTCTTGCACCCAGCCCTTAGACTTAGGGAGAGCCAGGCCTGGGACGCCCCAGCCCTTATGCTTAGGGAGCCCCTGGCATGGGCACCACAACCGTTAGGCTTTGGGAGCCCGATGCCGTGGCGCCCAAGCCTTAGGCTTTTGGAGCACCAGTACTGGGACGCCCCAGCCCACAGGTTTTGGGAGCCCTAGGCCTGGGGCGCCCCAGCCCTTAGGTTTTGGGAGCCAGAGGCCGGGTCGTCCCAGACCTTAGTCTTAGGGAGCCCCAGGCCTGGTGCGCCTCCACCCATAGGTTTTGGGAGCCCCAGGCCTGTGGCGCCCCAGCCTTTAGGCTTTGGAACCCCAGGCATGGGGCGCCCCAGCCCTTAGGCTTTGGGAGCCCCAGGCCTGGGGCGACCCAGCCCTTAAGTTTAGGGAGCCCCAGGCCTGGGGCGCCCCAACCCTTAGGCTTAGGGAACCCCAGGACTGGGGCGCCCCAGCCCTTAGGCTTTGGGAGCGCCAGGCCTGTGGCGCCCCAGGCCTTAGGATTTGGGAGCCCCAGGCCTGGGGTGCCCCAGCCCTTAGGCTTTGGGAACTCCAGTCCTGGGGTGCCCCAGGCCTTAGGCTTTGGGAGCGCCAGGCCTGTGGCGCCCCAGCCCTTAGGATTTGGGAGCCCCAGGCCTGCGGCGCGCCAACCCTTAAGCTTTTGGAGCCCCAGGCCTGGGGCGCCCCAGCCCTTAGGCTTAGGGAGCCACAGGCCTGGGGCGCCCCAGCCAGTAGGCTTTGGGAGCCCCAAGCCAGGGACGCCCAAGCCCATAGGTTTTGGGAGCGACAGGCCTGGGGCGCCCCCGCCATTCGGCGTAGGGAGCCCCAGGCCTGGGTCGCCCCAACCCTTAGGCTTAGAAAGCTCCAGACCTGGGTCGCTCCAGCAATTAGGCTTAGGGATCCCCAGGCCTGGGGTGCCCCAGCCCTTAGGCTTAGGGAGCCACAGGCCTGGGGCGCCCCAGTCCTTAGGCTTTGGGAACCCCAGTCCTGGGGCGCCCCAGCCCTTAGGCTTTGGGAGCCCCAGGACAGGTAACCCCACCCTTAGGCTTAGGGAGCCCCAGGCCTGGGGCGCCCCAGCTCTGTGGCTTAGGGTGCCCCAGGCCTGGGTCGCCCCAGCCCTTAGACTTTGGGAGCCCCAGGCCTGGGGCGCCCCAGCCCATAGGCTTTGGGAGCCCCAGGACAGGGAACCCCGCCCTTAGGCTTAGCTAGCCCCAGGCTAGGGTCTACCCAACCATTAGGCTTAGAGAGCCCCAAACCTGGGGCGCCCCGGCAATTAGGCTTAGGGAGCCCCATGACTGGGGCGCCCCAGCCCTTAGTATTAGGGATGCCCAGGCCTGGGGCGCCCCAGCCCTTAGGTTTTGGGAACCCCAGTCCTGGGGCGCCCCAGTCCTTAGGCTTAGGGAGCCCCAGGCCTGTGTCGCCCCAGCCCTTAGGCTTAGGGAGCACCAGGCCCGGCGCCCCAGCCCTTTGGCTTTGGGAGCCGCAAGCCTGGGGCACCCCAGCCCTTAGGCTTAGGGAGCCCTAAGCCTGAGGCGCCTCAGCCTTTAGGCTTTGGGAGCTCCAGGCCTGGAGCGCCCCAGCACTTAGGCTTAGGGAGCCCCAGGCCTGAGGCGCCCCCACCCTTAGGCTTAGGGAGCCTCAGGCCTGGGGCGCCCCAGCTCTGCGGCTTAGGGTGCCCCAGGCCTGGGTCGCCCCAGTCCTTAGACTTTGGGAGCCCCAGGCCTGGGGCGCCCCAGCCCTTAGGGTTTGGGAGCCCCAGGACAGGGAACCCCGCCCTTAGGCTTAGGGAGCCCCAGGCTAGGGTCTACCCAACCATTAGGCTTAGAGAGCCCCAGACCTTGGGCGCCCCGGCAATTAAATTAGGGAGCCCCATGACTGGGGCGCCCCAGCCCTTAGTATTAGGGATGCCCAGGCCTGGGGCGCCCCAGCCCTTAGGCTTTGGGAACCCCAGTCCTGGGGCGCCCCAGTCCTTAGGCTTAGGGAGCCCCAGGCCTGTGTCGCCCCAGCCCTTAGGCTTAGGGAGCCCCAGGCCCGTCACCCCAGCCCTTTGGCTTTGGGAGCCGCAAGCCTGGGGCGCCCCAGCTCTTAGGCTTAGGGAGCCCTAGGCCTGAGGCGCCTCAGCCTTTAGGCTTTGGGAGCTCCAGGCCTGGGGCACCCCAGCACTTAGGCTTAGGGAGCCCCAGGCCTGAGGCGCCCCAGCCTTTAGGCTTTGGGAGCCCCTGGCCTGGGGCGCCCCAGTCCTTAGGCTTTGGGAGCCCCAGGCTGGGGGCGCCCAAGTCCTTAAGCTTAGGGAGCCCTAGGCCAGGGTCGCCCAAGCCCTTAGGCTTAGAGAGCCCCAGACCTGGGGTGCCCCAGCAATTAGGCTTAGGGAGTCCCAGGCCTGGGTCGCCCCAGCCCTTAGTCTTTGGGAGCCCCTAGCCTGGGGCGCACCAGCCTTTAGGCTTTGGGAGCCCCAGACCTGGTGCGCCCCAGTCCTTAGGCTTAGAGATCCCCAGACTTGGGGCACCCAGCAAGTAGGCTTAGGGAGCGCCAGGCCAGGGTCGCCCGGCCCTTAGGCCTAGGGAGCCCCAGTCCTGGGGCGCCCCAGCATTTAGGCTAAGGGAGCCCCAGGCCAGGTTAGCCCCAGCTCTTAGACTTTGGGAGCCCCAGGCCTGGGGCGCCCCAACCTTGGCCTTAGGGAACCCCAGGCCTGGGACGAATCAGTCCTTCGGCTTTGGGAGCCCCAGGACTGGGGTGCCCCAGTTCTTGGGCTTATAGAGCCCTAGGCCTGGGGCACCCCAGCACTTAGGCTTTGGGAGCCCAGGCCTGGGACGCCCCAGCCCTTGGGCTTAGGGAGCGCCAAGCCTGGGGCGCCCCCACAATTAGGCTTAGGGAGCCCCTGGTCTGGGGCGCCCAAACCCTTAGGCTTAGAGAGCCCCAGGCCTGAGGCGCCCCAGCCCTTAGGCTTAGATAGCCCCAGACCTGGGTCGTCCCAGCACTTAGGCTTAGGGATCCCCAGGCCTGGGGCGCCCCAGCCCTTAGGCTTAGGGAGCCCCAGGTCTGGTGATCCCCAGCTCTTAGATTTCGGGAACCCCAGGCCTGAGACGCCCAGCCCTTAGGCTTTGGGAGACCCAGGCCTGGGGCTGCCCAGCCCTTAGGCTTTGGGTGCGCCAGGTCTAGGGTGCCCCAGCCCTTAGGCTTAGGGAGCCCCAGGCCTGGTGATCCCCAGCTCTTAGACTTAGGGAGCCCCTGGCCTGGGGCTCCCCAGCCCTTAGGCTTTGGGAGCCCCAGGCCTGGGGCGCCCCAACCCTTAGCCTTAGGGAGCCACAGGCCTGGGGCACCCAGCCCTTAGGCTTTGGGAGACCAAGGCTTGGGTCGCCCCAGCTCTTAGTCTTTGGGAGACCCTGGCCTTGGGTGCCCCAGCCCGTAGGCTTAGGGAGCCCCAGGCCTGGGGCGCCTCAGCCCTTAGGCTTTGGGAGCCCCAGGCCTGCGGTGCCCCAGACCTTAGGCTTTGATAGCCCCAGGTCTGGGGCGCCCCAGCCCTTAGGCTTAGTTAGCCCAAGGCCTGGGTCGCCCTAGCACTTAGACTTTGGGAGGCCGAGGTTGGGTCACCCCAGCCCTTAGTCTTTGGGAGCCACGACCTGGGGCGCCCCAGCCCTTAGACTTTGGGAGCTCCAGGCCTGGGGCGCCTCAGCGCTTAGACTTTGGGAGCCCCAGGCCTGGGACGCACCAGCCCATAGGTTTTGGGAGCCCCAGTCCTGCGACGCCCCAGCCCTTAGGCTTTGGAACACTAGGCATGGGGCGCCCCAGCCCTTAGGCTTTGGGAGCCCTAGATCTGGGGCGCCCCAGCCCTTAGCCTTAGAGAGCCCTGGGCCTCGGGCGCCCCAGCCCTTAGGCTTAGGGTGCCCCAGGCCTGGGACGCCTCAGCGCTTGGGCTTTTGGAGCCCCAGGCATGGGGCGCCCCAGCCCTTAGGCTTTGGGAGTCCCTGGCCTGGTGAGCCCCAGCTCTTAGACTTAGGGAGCCCCTGGCCTGAGGCGCCCCAGCACTTAGGCTTAGGGAGCCCCAGGCCTGGGGCGCCCCAGCCCTTAGACTTATAGAGCCCCAGACATGCGGCGCCCCAGCAATTAGGCTTAGGGATTCCCAACTTGGGGCGCCCCAGCCATTAGACTAAGGGAGCCCCAGGCCTGGGGCGCCCCAGCCTTTAGGCTTTGGGAGCCCGAGGCATGGGACTCCTCATTCCTTGGGCTTTGGGAGCCCCAGGCCTGGGGCGCCCCAGCCCTTGGGCTTAGACAGCCCCAGGCCTGGGGTGCCCCAGCCCTTAGGCTTTGGGATCCCCAGGCCTGGGGCGCCCTCGCCCTTACGCTTTGGGAGCCCCTGGCCTGGGGCGCCCCAGCCCTTGGGCTTTGGGAGCCCCTGGGCTGGAGGGACCCAGCCCTTAGGCTTTGGGAGCCCCAGGCCGGGGGCGCCCCAGCCCTTAGGCTTAGGGAGCCCCAGGCCAGGGTCGCCCAAGCTTTAGGCTTAGAGAGCCCCAGACCGGGGGTGCCCCAGCAATTAGGCTTTGGGAGCGCCAGGCCTGGGTCGCCCCAGCCCTTAAGCTTAGAGAGCCCCAGACTTGGGGCACCCCAGCAATTAGGCTTAGGGAGCCCCAGGCTTGGGGCGCCCCAGCCCTTAGTTTTAGGGAGCCTGAGGCCTGGGTCGCCCCAGCCCTTAGGCTTTGGGATCCCCAGGCCTGGGGCGCCCCAGCCCTTAGTTTTAGGGAGCCCGAGGCCTGGGTCGCCCCAGCCCTTAGGCTTTGGGATCCCCAAGCCTGGGGTGCCCCAGCCCTTAGGCTTTGGGAGCCCCAGGCCTGGAGAACCCCAGCCCTTGCGCTTAGAGATCCCCAGGCCTGGGGCGCCCCAGCAATTAGGCTTTGGGACCCCAAGGCCTGGTGAGCCCCAGTTCTTAGACTTTGGGAGCCCCAGCCTGGGGCGCCTAGCCCTTAGGCTTTGGGAGCCCCAGGCTTGGGGCACTCCAGCCCTCAGTATTTTGTATGCCCAGACCTGGGGCGCTCCAGCCATAAGGCTTAGGGAGCCCCAGACCTGGGATTCCCCACCCCTTAGGCTTAGGGAGCCCCAGGCCTGGGCACCCCAGCCCTTAGGCTTAGGGAGCCCCAGGCCTGGTGAGCCCCAGCTCTTAGACTTTGGGAGCCCCAGGCCTGGGGCGCCCAGCCCTTTGGCTTTGGGAGACCCAGGCCTGGGGCGCCCCAGCCCTTAGGCTTTGGGAGTCCCAGGCCTGGTGATCCCCAGCTCTTAGACTTAGGGAGCCCATGGCCTGGGGCGCCCCAACACTTAGCCTTAGGGAGCCACAGGCCTGGGGCACCCAGCCCTTGGGCTTTGGGAGGCCCAGGCTTGGGTCGCCCCAGCTCTTAGTCTTTGGAGACCCTGGCCTTGGGCGCCCCAGCCTATAGGGTTAAGGAGCCCCAGGCCTGGGGCTCCCCAGCCTTTAGACTTAAGAAGCCCAAGGCTTGGGACGCCCCAGCCCTTAGTCTTTGAGAGCCCCAGACCTGGGGCGCACCAGCCCTTAGGCTTTGGGAGCCCCAGGCCTGGGGCGCCCCAGCCCTTAAGTTTAGGGAGCCCCAGGCCTGGGGCGCCCCAGCCCTTAGGCTTAGGGAGCCCCAGCCCTTAGGCTGTTGGAGCGCCAGGCCTGTGGCGACCCAGGCCTTAGGATTTGGGAGCCCCAGGCCTGGGGTGCCCCAGCCCTTAGGCTTTGGGAGCGCCAGGCCTGCGGCTCGCCAACCCTTAAGCTTTTGGAGCCCTGGCCTGGGGTGCCCCAGCCCTTAGGCTTAGGGAGCCCCAGGCCTGGGGCGCCCCAGCCATTAGGCTTTGGGAGCCCCAGGCCAGGGACGCCCAAGCCCATAGGTTTTGGGAGCGCCAGGCCTGGGGCGCCCCCGCCATTCGGTGTAGGGAGCCCCAGGCCTGGTTAGCCGCAGCTCTTTGACTTAGGGAGACCCAGGCCAGGGTCGCCCCAGCCCATAGGCTTATTGAGCTCCAGACCTGGGGTGCCCCAGCCATTAGGCTTAGGGAGCCCCAGGCCTGGGTCGCCCCAACCCTTAGACTTAAAAAGCCCCAGACCTGGGTCGCCCCAGCAATTAGGCTTAGGGAGCCCCAGGCCTGGGGTGCCCCAACCCTTAGGATTAGGGATGCAAAGGCCTGGGGCGACCCAGTCCTTAGGCTTTGGGAACCCCAGTCCTGGGGCGCCCCAGCGCTTAGGCTTAGGGAACCCCAGGCCTGTGGCGCTCCAGCCCTTAGGTTGTGGGAGCCGCAAGCCTGGGGCGCCCCAGCCCTTAGGCTTTGGGAACCCCAGGACAGGGAACCCCGCCCTTAGGCTTAGGGAGCCCCAGGCTAGGGTCTACCCAACCATTAGGCTTAGAGAGCCCCAGACCTGGGGCGCCCCAGCAATTAGGCTTAGGGAGCCTCATGACTGGGGCGCCCCAGCCCTTAGGATTAGGGATGCCCAGGCCTGGGGCGCCCCAGCCCTTAGGCTTTGGGAACCCCAGTCCTGGGGCGCCCCAGTCCTTAGGCTTAGGGAGCCCCAGGCCTGTGTCGCCCCAGCCCTTAGGCTTAGGGAGCCCCAGGCCCGTCGCCCCAGCCCTTTGGCTTTGGGAGCTGCAAGCCTGGGGCGCCCCAGCCCTTAGGCTTAGGGAGCCCTTGGCCTGAGGCCCCCCAGCCTTTAAGCTTTGGGAGCTCCAGGCCTGGGGCGCCCCAGCACTTAGGCTTAGGGAGCCCCAGGCCTGAGGCGCCCCAGCCTTTAGGCTTTGGGAGCCCCTGGCCTGGGGCGCCCCAATCCTTAGGCTTTGGGAGCCCCAGGCCTGGGGCGCCCAAGTCCTTAAGCTTAGGGAGCCCCAGGCCAGGGTCGCCCAAGCCCTTAGGCTTAGAAAGCCCCAGACCTGGGTCGCACCAGCAATTAGGCTTAGGGAGCCCCAGGCCTTGGATGCCCCAGCCCTTTGGATTAGGGATGCCCAGGCCTGGGGCGCCCAGGCCTTAGGCTTTGGGAACCCCAGTCCTGGGGCGCCCCAGCGCTTAGGCTTAGGGAACCCCAGGCCTGGGTCTCCCCAGCCCTTAGGTTTTGGGAGCCACAGGCCTGGGGCGCCCCCACCCTTAGGCTTAAGGAGCCGCAGGCCTGGGGCGCCCCAGCTCTGCGGCTTAGGGTGCCCCAGGCCTGGGTCGTCCCAGCCCTTAGACTTTGGGAGCCCCAGGCCTGGGGCGCCCCAGCCCTTAGGCTTTGGGAGCCCCAGGACAGGGAACCCCGCCCTTAGGCTTAGGGAGCCCCAGGCTAGGGTCTACCCAACCATTAGGCTTAGAGAGCCCCAGACCTGGGGCGCCCCAGCAATTAGGCTTAGGGAGCGCCATGACTGGGGCGCCCCAGCCCTTAGGATTAGGGATGCCCAGGCCTGGGGCGCCCCAGCCCTTAGGCTTAGGGAGCCCCAGGCCTGTGTCGCCCCAGCCCTTAGGCTTAGGGAGCCCCAGGCCCGTCGCCCCAGCCATTTGGCTTTGAGAGCCGCAAGCCTGGGGCGCCCCAGCCCTTAGGCTTAGGGAGCCCTAGGCCTGAGGCGCCCCAGCCTTTAGGCTTTGGGAGCTCCAGGCCTGGGGCGCCCCAGCACTTAGGCTTAGGGAGCCCCAGGCCTGAGGCGCCCCAGGCTTTAGGCTTTGGGAGCCCCTGGCCTGGGGCGCCCCAATCCTTAGGCTTTGGGAGCCCCAGGCCGGGGGCGCCCGAGTCCTTAAGCTTAGGGAGCCCCAGGCCAGGAACGCCCAAGCCCTTAGGCTTAGAGAGCCCCAGACCTGGGGTGACCCAGCAATTAGGCTTAGGGAGCCCAAGCGTGGGTCGCCCCAGCCCTTAGTCTTTGGGGGCCCCTAGCGTGGGGCACCCCAGCCTTTAGGCTTTGGGAGCCCAAGACGTGGGGTGCCCCAGCCCTTAGGCTTAAAGATCCCCAGACCTGGGGCGCCCCAGCAAGTAGGCTTAGGGAGCGCCAGGCCAGGGTCGCCCCGGCCCTTAGGCTTAGGGAGCCCCTGGCCTGGGGCGCCCCAGCATTTAGGCTTAGGGAGCCCCAGGCCAGGTTAGCCCCAGCTCTTAGACTTTGGGAGCCCCAGGCCTGGGGCGCCCCAACCTTGGCCTTAGGGAGCCCCAGGCCTGGTGATCCCCAGCTCTTAGACTTTGGGAACCCCAGGCCTGGGACGCCCAGCCCTTAGGCTTTGGGAGACCCAGGCCTGGGGCTCCTCAGCCCTTAGGCTTTGGGTGTGGCAGGTCTAGGGTGCCCCAGCCCTTAGGCTTAGGGAGCCCCAGGCCTGGTGATCCCCAGCTCTTAGACTTAGGGAGCCCCTGGCCTGGGGCTCCCCAGCCCTTAGGCTTTGGGAGCCCCAGGCCTGGGGCGCCCCAACCCTTAGCCTTAGGGAGCCACAGGCCTGGGGCACCCAGCCCTTAGGCTTTGGGAGACCCAGGCTTGGGTCGCCCCAGCTTTTAGTCTTTGGGAGACCCTGGTCTGGGCGCCCCAGTCCTTAAGCTTAGGGAGCCCCAGGCCTGGGGCGCCTCAGCCCTTAGGCTTTGGGAGACCCAGGTCTGCGGTGCCCCAGCCCTTAGGCTTTGATAGCCCCAGGTCTGGGGCGCACCAGCCCTTAGGCTTAGTTAGCCCCAGGCCTGGGTCGCCCTAGCCCTTAGAATTTCAGAGGCCGAGGTCGGGTCACCCCAGCCCTTAGTCTTTGGGAGCCCCGACCTGGGGCGCCCCAGCCCTTAGACTTTGGGAGCTCCATGCCTGGGGCGCCTCAGCGCTAAGGCTTTGGGAGCCCCAGGCCTGGGACGCACCAGCCCATAGGTTTTGGGAGCCCCAGGCCTGCGGCGCCCCAGCCCTTAGGCTTTGGAACACCAGGCATGGGGTGCCCCAGCCCTTAGGCTTTGGGAGCCCTAGGTCTGTGGTGCCCCAGACCTTAGCCTTAGGGAGCCCTAGGCCTCGGGCTCCCAAGCCCTTAGGCTTAGGGTGCCCCAGGCCTGGGACGCCTCAGCGCTTGGGCTTTTGGAGCCCCAGGCCTGGGGAGCCCCATCCCTTAGGCTTTGGGAGTCCCTGGCCTGGTGAGCCCCAGCTCTTAGACTTAGGGAGCCTCTGGCCTGAGGCGCCCCAGCACTTAGGCTTAGGGAGCCCCAGGCCTGGGGCGCCCCAGCCCTTAGACTTATAGAGCCCCACACATGCGGCGCCCCAGCAATTAGGCTTAGGGATTCCCAACTTGGGCGCCCCAGCCATTAGACTTAGGGAGCCCCAGGCCTGGGGCGCCCCAGCCCTTAGGCTTTGGGAGCCCCAGGCCTGGGACTCCTCATTCCTTGGGCTTTGGGAGCCCCAGGCATGGGGCGCCCCAGCCCTTGGGCTTAGACAACCCCAGGCCTGGGGTGCCCCAGCCCTTAGGCTTTGGGATCCCCAGGCCTGGGGCGCCCCCGCCCTTACGCTTTGGGAGCCCCTGGCCTGGGGCGCCCCAGCCCTTGGGCTTTGGGAGCCCCAGGGCAGGGGCGCCACAGCCCTTAGGCTTAGGGAGCCCCATGCCCGGGTCGCCCAAACCTTAGGCTTAGAGAGCCCCAGACCGGGGGTGCCCCAGCAATTAGGCTTTGGGAGCGCCAGGCCTGGGTCGCCTCAGCCCTTAGGCTTAGAGATCCCCAGACCTGGGGCACCCCAGCAATTAGGCTTAGGGAGTGCCAGGCCAGGGTCTCGCCGGCCCTTAGGCTTAGGGAGCCCCAGGTCTGGGGCGCCCCAATCCTTAGGGTTAGGGAGCCCAAGGCCTGGTGAGCCCCAGTTCTTAGACTTTGGGAGCCCCAGCCTGGGGCGCCTAGCCCTTAGGCTTTGGGAGCCCCAGGCTTGGGGCACTCCAGCCCTCAGTATTTTGTATGCCCAGACCTGGGGCGCTCCAGCCATTAGGCTTAGGGAGCCCCAGACCTGGGTTGCCCCAGCCCTTAGGCTTAGGGAACCCCAGGCCTGGGGCACCCCAGCCCTTAGGCTTAGGGAGCCCCAGGCCTGGTGAGCCCCAGCTCTTAGACTTTGGGAGCCCCAGGCCTGGGGCGCCCAGCCCTTAGGCTTTGGGAGACCCAGGCCTGGGGCGCCCCAGCCCTTAGGCTTTGGGAGTCCCAGGCCTGGTGATCCCCAGCTCTTAGACTTAGGTAGCCCATGGCCTTGGGCGCCCCAACACTTAGGCTTCGGGAGCCCCAGACCTGGGGCGCACCAGCCCTTCGGCTTTGAGAGCCCCAGGCCTGGGGCGCCTTAGCCCTTAGGCTTTGATAGCCCCAGGCCTGCGGTGCCCTAGCCCTTAGGCTTTGATAGCCCCAGGTCTGGGGCGCCCCAGCCCTTAGGCTTAATTAGCCCCAGGCCTCGTTCACCCTAGCCCTTATACTTTGGGAGCCCGAGGCCGGGTCACCCCAACCCTTAGTCTTTGGGAGCCCCAGGCCTGGGGCGCCCCAGCCCTTAGGCTTTGGGAGCCCCAGGCTTGGGGTGCCCCATCCCTTAGGCTTTGGGAGCCCCAGGCCTGGGGGGCACCAGCCCTTAGGCTTAGGGAGAGACAGGCCAGGGTCGCCCCAGCCCTTAGGCTTAGAGAGCCCCAGACCTGGGGCACCCCAGCAATTAGGCTTAGGGAGCCTAAGGCCTGGGGCATCCCAGCCCTCAGTATTTGGTATGGGCAGACCTGGGGCGCCCCAGCCATAAGTCTTAGGGTGCCCCAGGCCTGGGTCACCCCAGCCCTTAGGCTTAGGGAGCCCCAGGCCTGGGGCGCCCCAGCCCTTAGGCTTAAGAAGCCCAAGGCCTGGGACCCCCCAGTCCTTAGGCTTTGATAGCTCCAGGTCTGGGGCGCCCCAGCCCTTAGTCCTAGTTAGCCCCAGGCCTGGGGTACCCCAGCCCTTAGGCTTTGGGAGCCCCAGGTCTGGGGCGCTCCAGCCCTAACGCTTAGGGAGCCCCAGACCTGGGGCGCCCCAGCCCTTAGGCTTAGGGACTCCTTGGCCTGGGGCTCCCCAGCCCTTAGGATTGGGAGCCCCAGGCCTGGGTCGCCCTAGTCCTTAGATTTTGGGAGCCCGAGGCCGGGTCGCCCCAGCCCTTAGTCTTTGGGAGCCCCAGACCTGGTGCGCCCCAGCCCTTAGGCTTTGTTAGCCCCTGGCCTGGGGCGCCTCAGCCCTTAGGCTTTGGGAGGCCCAGGCCTGGGACGCCCCTGACCATAGGTTTTGGGAGCCCCAGGCCTGCGGCGCCCCAACCCTTAGGCTTTGGAACCCCAGGCATGGGGCGCCCCAGCCCTTAAGCTTTGGGAGGCCCCGGCCTCTTGCACCCAGCCCTTAGACTTAGGGAGAACCAGGCTTGGGACGCCCCAGCCCTTATGCTTAGGGAGCCCCTGGCATGGGGCACCACAGCCTTTAGGCTTTGGGAGCCCGATGCCGTGGCGCCCAAGCCCTTAGGCTTTTGGAGCACCAGGACTGGGACGCCCCAGCCCATAGGTTTTGGGAGCCCTAGACCTGGGGCGCCCCAGCCCTTAGGTTTTGGGAGCCAGAGGCAGGGTCGCCCCAGACCTTAGTCTTAGGGAGCCCCAGGCCTGGTGCGCCTCCGCCCATAGGTTTTGGGAGCCCCAGGCCTGTGGCGCCCCAGCCCTTAGGCTTTGGAACCCCAGGCATGGGGCTCCCCAGCCCTTAGGTTTTGGGAGCCCCAGGCCTGGGGCGCCCCAGCCCTTAAGTTTAGGGAGCCCCAGGCCTGAGGCGCCCCAGCCCTTAGGCTTAGGGAGCCCCAGGCCTGGGGCGCCCCAGCCCTTAGGCTTTGGGGACCCCAGACCTGGGGCGCCCCAGCCCTTAGGCTTTGGGAGCGCCAGGCCTGTGGAGCCCCAGGCCTTAGGATTTGGGAGCCCCAGGCCTGGGGTTCTCCATCCCTTAGGCTTTGGGAACCCCAGTCCTGGGGCGCCCCAGGCCTTAGTCTTTGGGAGCGCCAGGCCTGTGGCGCCCCAGCCCTTAGGATTTGGGAGCCCCAGGACTGGGACGCCCCAGCCCATAGGTTTTGGGAGCCCTAGGCCTGGGGCGCCCCAGCCCTTAGGTTTTGGGAGCCAGAGGCAGGGTCGCCCCAGACCTTAGTCTTAGGGAGCCCCAGGCCTGGGGCGCCCTAGCCATTAGGCTTTGGGAGCCCCAGGCCAGGGACGCCCAAGCCCATAGGTTTTGGGAGCGCCAGGCCTGGGGTGCCCCCGCCATTCCGCGAAGGGAGCCCCAGGCCTGGTGAGCCGCAGCTCTTTGACTTAGGGAGACCCAGGCCAGGGTTGCCCCAGCCCTTAGGCTTATTGAGCCCCAGACCTGGGGCGCCCCAGCAATTAGGCTTAGGGAGCCCCAGGCCTGGGTCGCCCCAACCCTTAGGCTTAGAAAGCCCCAGACCTGGGTGGCCCCAACCCTTAGGCTTAGAAAGCCCCAGACCTGGGAAGCCCCACCAATTAGGATTAGGGAGCCCCAGGCCTGGGGTACCCCAGCCCTTAGGATTAGGGATGCCCAGGCCTGGGGCGCCCCAGCCCTTAGGCTTTGGAACCCCAGGCATGGGGCGCCCCAGACCTTAAGTTTAGGGAGCCCCAGGCCTGAGGCGCCCCAGCCCATAGGCTTAGGGAGCCCCAGGCCTGGGGCGCCCCAGCCCTTCGGCTTTGGGAGCCCCAGACCTGGGGCGCCCCAGCCCTTAGGCTTTGGGAGCGCCAGGCCTGTGGAGCTCCAGGCCTTAGGATTTGGGAGCCCCAGGCCTGGGTCGCCCCAACCCTTAGGCTTAGAAAGCCCCAGACCTGGGTCGCCCCAGCAATTAGGCTTAGGGAGCCCAAGGCCTGGGGCGCCCCAGCCCTTAGGCTTTGGGAACCCCAGTCCTGGGGCGCCCCAGCGCTTAGGCTTAGGGAACCCCAGGCCTGTGGCGCTCCAGCCCTTAAGCTGAGGGAGACCCAGGCCTGGGTCTCCCCAGCCCTTAGGTTTTGGGAGCCCCAGACCTGGGGCGCCCCCACCCTTAGGCTTTGGGAGCCCCAGGCCTGGGTCGCCCCAGCCCTTAGACTTTGGGAGCCCCAGGCTTGGGTCTACCCAACCATTAGGCTTAGAGAGCCCCAGACATGGGGCGCCCCAGCAATTAGGCTTAGGGAACCCCAGTCCTGGGGCGCCCCAGTCCTTAAGCTTAGGGAGCCCCAGGCCCGTCGCCCCAGCCCTTTGTCTTTGGGAGCCACAAGCCAAGGGCGCCCAAGCCCTTAGGCTTAGGGAGCCCTAGGCCTGAGGCGCCCCAGCCTTTAGGCTTTGGGAGCTCCAGGCCTGCGGCGCCCCAGCACTTAGGCTTAGGGAGCCCCAGGCCTGAGGAGCCCCAGCCTTTAGGCTTTGGGAGCCCCTGGCCTGGGGCGCCCCAGTCCTTAGGATTTGGGAGCCCCAGGCCGGGGGCGCCCGAGTCCTTAGGCTTAGGGAGCCCCAGGCCAGGGTCGCCCAAGCCCTTAGGCTTAGAGAGCCCCAGACCTGGGGTGCCCCAGCAATTAGGCTTAGGGAGCCCCAGGCCTGGGTCGCCCCAGCAAGTAGGTTTAGGGAGCGCCAGGCCAGGGTCGCCCCGGCCCTTAGTCTTAGGGAGCCCCAGGCCTGGGGCGCCCCAGCATTTAGGCTTAGGGAGCCCCAGGCCAGGTTAGCCCCAGCTCTTAGTCTTTGGGAGCCCCAGGCCTGGGGCGCCCCAGCATTTAGGCTTAGGGAGCCCCAGGCCAGGTTAGCCCCAGCACTTAGGCTTTGGGAGCCCAGGGCCTGGGACGCCCCAGCCCTTCGGCTTAGGGAGCTCCAAGCCTGGGGCGCCCCCACACTTAGGCTTAGGGAGCCCCTGGTCTGGGGCGCCCAAACCCTTAGGCTTAGAGAGCCCCAGGCCTGAGGCGCTCCAGCCCTTAGGCTTAGATAGCCCCAGACCTGGGTCGCCCCAGCCCTTAGGCTTAGGGATACCCAGGCCTGGGGCGCCCCAGCCCTTAGGCTTAGGGAGCCCCAGGCCTGGTGATCCCCAGCTCTTAGACTTTGGGAACCCCAGGCCTGGGACGCCCAGCCCTTAGGCTTTGGGAGACCCAGGCCTGGGGCTCCCCAGCCCTTAGGCTTTGGGTGCGCCAGGTCTAGGGTGCCCCAGCCCTTAGGCTTAGGGAGCCCCAGGCCTGGTGATCCCCAGCTCTTAGACTTAGGGAGCCCCTGGCCTGGGGCTCCCCAGCCCTTAGGCTTTCGGAGTCCCAGGCCTGGGGCGCCCCAACCCTTAGCCTTAGGGAGCCACAGGCCTGGGGCACCCAGCCCTTAGGCTTTGGGAGACCCGGGCTTGGGTCGCCCCAGCTCTTAGTCTTGGGCCTCCCTGAACTTGGGCGCCCCTGCCCTTAGCCATAGGGAGCCCCAGGCCTGGGGCTCCCCAGCCCTTAGAATTAAGAAGCCCAAGGCCTGGGACGCCCCAGCCCTTAGGCTTTGATAGCCCCAGGTCTTGGGAGCCCCAGCCCTTAGGCTTAGTTAGCCCCAGCCCTGGGTCGCCCTAGCCCTTAGACTTTGGGAGGCCGAGGTCGGGCCACCCCAGCACTTAGTCTTTGGGAGCCCCGACCTGGGGCGCCCCAGCCCTTAGACTTTGGGAGCTCCAGGCCTGGGGCGCCTCAGCGCTTAGGCTTTGGGAGCCCCAGACCTGGGACGCACCAGCCCATAGGTTTTGGGAGCCCCAGGCCAGCGGCGCCCCAGCCCTTAGGCTTTGGAACACCAGGCATGGGGCGCCCCAGCCCTTAGGCTTTGGGAGCCCTAGGTCTGGGGCGCCCCAACCCTTAGCCTTATGGAGCCCTAGGCCTCGGGCGCCCCAGCCCTTAGGGTTAGGGTGCCCCAGGCCTGGGACGCCTCAGCGCTTGGGCTTTTGGAGCCCCAGGCCTGGGGCGCCCAAGCCCTTAGGCTTTGGGAGCCCTAGGTCTGGGGCGCCCCAGCCCTTAGCCTTAGGGAGCCCTAGGCCTCGGGCGCCCCAGCCCTTAGGCTTAGGGTGCCCCAGGCCTGGGACGCCTCAGCGCTTGGGCTTTTGGAGCCCCAGGCCTGGGGCGCCCCAGCCCTTAGGCTTTGGGAGTCCCTGGCCTGGTGAGCCCCAGCTCTTAGACTTAGGGAGCCCCTGGCCTGAGGCGCCCCAGCACTTAGGCTTAGGGAGCCCCAGGCCTGGGGCGCCCCAGCCCTTAGACTTATAGAGCCCCAGACATGCGGCGCCCCAGCAATTAGGCTTAGGGATTCCCAACTTGGGGCGCCCCAGCCATTAGACTTAGGGAGCCCCAGGCCTGGGGCGCCCCAGCCCTTAGGCTTTGGGAGCCCCAGGCCTGGGACTCCTCATTCCTTGGGCTTTGGGAGCCCCAGGCCTGGGGCGCCCCAGCCCTTAGGCTTAGAGAGCCCCAGGCCTGGGGTGCCCCAGCCCTTAGGCTTTGGGATCCCCAGGCCGGGGGCGCCCCAGCCCTTAGGCTTAGGGAGCCCCAGGCCAGGGTCGACGAAGCCTTAGGCTTAGAGAGCCCCAGACCGGGGGTGCCCCAGCAATTAGGCTTTGGGAGCGCCAGGCCTGGGTCGCCCCAGCCCTTAGGCTTAGAGAGCCCCAGACTTGGGGCACCCCAGCAATTAGGCTTAGGGAGCCCCAGGCCTGGGGTGCCCCAGCCCTTAGGATTAAGGATGCCCAGGCCTGGAGCGCCCCAGCCTTTAGGCTTTGGGAACCCCAGGCCTGGGGCGCCCGAGCCCTTAGGATTAGGGATACCGAGGCCTGGGGCGCCCCAGCCCTTAGGCTTAGGGATCCCCAGGCCTGGGGCGCCCCAGCCCTTAGTTTTAGGGAGCCCCAGGCCTGGGTCGCCCCAGCCCTTAGGCTTTGGGAGCCCCAAGCCTGGGGTGCCCCAGCCCTTAGGCTTTGGGAGCCCCAGGCCTGGAGAACCCCAGCCCTTGGGCTTAGAGATCCCCAGGCCAGGGGCGCCCCAGCAATTAGGCTTTGGGAGCCCCAAGCCTGGGGTGCCTCAGCCCTTAGGCTTTGGTAGCCCCAGGTCTGGGGAGCCCGAGCCCTAACGCTTAGGGAGCCCCAGACCTGGGGCTCCCCAGCCCTTAGGCTTAGGGAGCCCTTGGCCTGGGGTTCCCTAGCTCTTTGGCTTGGGAGCCCCAGGCTTGTGTCGCCCTAGTCCTTAGATTTTGGGAGCCCGAGGCCGGGTCGCCCCAGACCTTAGTCTGTGGGAGCCCCAGACCTGGTGTGCCCCAACCCTTAGGCTTTGTGAGCCCCAGGCCAGGGGCGCCTCAGCCCTTAGTCTTTGGGAGGCCCAGGCCTGGGACGCCCCTGACCATAGGTTTTGGGAGCCCCAGGGCTGCGGCGCCCCAACCCTTAGGTTTTGGAACCCCAGGCATGGGGCGCCCCAGCCCTTAAGCTTTGGGAGGCCCCGGCCTCTTGCACCCAGCCCTTAGACTTAGAGAGAACCAGGGCTGGGACGCCCCAGCCCTTATGCTTAGGGAGCCTCAGGCCTGGGGCTCCCCAGCCCTTAGGCTTTGGGAGCCCCAGACCTGGGGCGCCCCAGCCCGTAGGCTTTGGGAGCGCCAGGCCTGTGGCGCCCCAGGCCTTAGGATTTGGGAGCCCCAGGCCTGCGGCGTGCCAACCCTTAAGCTTTTGGAGCCCCAGGCCTGGGGCGTCCCAACCCTTAGGTTTAGGGAGCCCCAGGCCTGGGGTGCCCCAGCCCTTAGGCTTTGGGAACCCCAGTCCTGGAGCGCCCCAGGCCTTAAGCTTTGGGAGCGCCAGGCCTGTGGCACCCCAGCCCTTAGGATTTGGGAGCCCGAGGCCTGCGGCGCGCCAACAATTAAGCTTATGGAGTCCCAGGCCTGGGGCGCCCCAGCCCTTAGGCTTAGGGAGCCCAAGGCCTGGGGCGCCCCAACCATTAGGCTTTGGGAGCCCCAGGCCAGGGACGCCCAAGCCCATAGGTTTTGGGAGTGCCAGGCCTGGGGCGCCCCAGCCCTTAGGCTTAGGGAACCCCAGGCCTGTGGCGCTCCAGCCCTTAGGCTGAGGGAGACCCAGGCCTGGGTCTCCCCAGCCCTTAGGTTTTGGGAGCCCCAGGCCTGTGGCGCCCCCACTCTTAGGCTTAGGGAGCCCCAGGCCTGGGGCGCCCCAGCTCTGCGGCTTAGGGTGCCCCAGGCCTGGGTCGCCCCAGCCCTTAGACTTTGGGAGCCCCAGGCCTGGGGCGCCCCAGCCCTTAGGCTTTGGGAGCCCCAGGACAGGGAAACCCGCCCTTAGGCTTAGGGACCCCCAGGCTAGGGTCTACCCAACCATTAGGCTTAGAGAGCCCCAGACCTGGGGCGCCCCAGCAATTAGGCTTAGGGAGCCCCAGGCCTGGGGTGCCCCAGCCCTTAGGATTAAGGATGCCCAGGCCTGGAGCGCCCCAGCCCTTAGGCTTAGGGAACCCCAGGCCTGTGGCGCTCCAGCCCTTAGGCTGAGGGAGACCCAGGCCTGGGTCTCCCCAGCCCTTAGGTTTTTGGAGCCCCAGGCCTGGGGCGCCCCCACCCTTAGGCTTAGGGAGCCCCAGGCCTGGGGCGCCCCAGCTCTGCGGCTTAGGGTGCCCCAGGCCTGGGTCGCCCCAGCCCTTAGATTTTGGGCGCCCCAGGCCTGTGTCGCCCCAGCCCTTAGGCTTAGGGAGCCCCAGGCCCGTCGCCCCAGCCCTTTGGCTTTGGGAGCCGCAAGCCTGGGGCGCCCCAGCCCTTAGGCTTAGGGAGCCCTAGGCCTGGGGTGCCCCAGCCCTTAGGCTTTGGGATCCCCAGGCCGGGGGCGCCCCAGCCCTTAGGCTTAGGGAGCCCCAGGCCAGGGTCGACCAAGCCTTAGGCTTAGAGAGCCCCAGACCGGGGGTGCCCTAGCAATTAGGCTTTGGGAGCGCCAGGCCTGGGTCGCCCCAGCCCTTAGGCTTAGAGAGCCCCAGACTTGGGGCACCCCAGTAATTAGGCTTAGGGAGCCCCAGGCCTGGGGTGCCCCAGCCCTTAGGATTAAGGATGCCCAGGCCTGGAGCGCCCCAGCCTTTAGGCTTTGGGAACCCCAGGCCTGGAACGCCCCAGCCCTTAGGATTAGGGATGCCCAGGCCTGGGGCGCCCCAGCCCTTAGGCTTAGGGATCCCCAGGCCTGGGGCGCCCCAGACCTTAGTTTTAGGGAGCCCCAGGCCTGGGTCGCCCCAGCCCTTAGGCTTTGGGAGCCCCAAGCCTGGGGTGCCCCAGCCCTTAGGCTTTGGGAGCCCCAGGCCTGGAGAACCCCAGCCCTTGGGCTTAGAGATCCCCAGGCCTGGGGCGCCCCAGCAATTAGGCTTTGGGAGCCCCAAGCCTGGGGTGCCTCAGCCCTTAGGCTTTGGAAGCCCCAGGTCTGGGGCGCCCCAGCCCTAACGCTTAGGGAGCCCCAGACCTGGGGCGCCCCAGCCCTTAGGCTTAGGGAGCCCCTGGACTGGGGTTCCCTAGCCCTTTGGCTGGGGAGCCCCAGGCCTGTGTCGCCCTAGTCCTTAGATTTTGGGAGCCCGAGGCCGGGTCGCCCCAGACCTTAGTCTGTGGGAGCCCCAGACCTGGTGCGCCCCAGCCCTTAGGCTTTGGGAGGCCCAGGCCTGGGACGCCCCTGATCATAGGTTTTGGGAGCCCCAGGCCTGCGGCGCCCCAA
Source organism: Tenrec ecaudatus (assembly GCF_050624435.1). Taxonomy (NCBI): domain Eukaryota; kingdom Metazoa; phylum Chordata; class Mammalia; order Afrosoricida; family Tenrecidae; genus Tenrec; species Tenrec ecaudatus. The sequence goes on along the minus strand of NW_027458020.1, from coordinate 305,394 downwards.
CCCTTAGGCTTTGGAACCCCAGGCATGGGGCACCCCAGCCCTTAAGCTTTGGGAGGCCCCGGCCTCTTGCACCCAGCCCTTAGACTTAGGGAGAACCAGGGCTGGGACGCCCCAGCCCTTATGCTTAGGGAGCCTCAGGCCTGGGGCACCCCAGCCCTTAGGCTTTGGGAGCCCCAGACCTGGGGCGCCCCAGCCCGTAGGCTTTGGGAGCGCCAGGCCTGTGGCGCCCCAGACCTTAGGATTTGGGAGCCCCAGGCCTGCGGCGTGCCAACCCTTAAGCTTTTGGAGCCCCAGGCCTAGGGCGTCCCAACCCTTAGGCTTTGGGAGCCCCATGCCTGGGGCGCCCCAGCCCTTAGGCTTTGAGAACCCCAGTCCTGGAGCGCCCCAGGCCTTA